>NW_008665215.1:138002-139036 GCF_000695815.1 Acanthisitta chloris | reverse complement strand
GACTGGACTTCAGAGGAAACATTTTAGGTAGATGTGAATTTGCTTTGGTTTAGAAACATCCCTTCAACCTCTCGCTTATACATCAAGAACATATTAGGAAGTGGAATACTTCAGATAGAGACCAACAGCCATCACCACATGGATTTTCCCTAATGGGTAAAACTCTGAGGTCTTGTCATGCCTCATCCCAGAGCAGTGGCTCAGAGAAAACCAGGTACCTTACTGCCTTCAGTGCTGTGAGAAACCCTCAGACAGACCTTGCCAGTTACTTCACATGGGGTTCAGACATGGGAAAGGACCAGAGAAGAACAAATGACCATGCATCAGCTCACTTTTGACGGCTATTTTGTGACTGAACTTCACCAGCAGTAGATGGGAGGTGAAAGTCAACTTGCTTGACTGATTCTTTGATTGTTTTGCTAAACTAGTTTAAATTACCTCCCCTGTGCTGTGGTCTGAAAGATGGATGTCTTGCTGACGTAAAAATTAACTAAGTGCTCAGGCATAATTCTTTGACTTTTATTTAACTCTAACCACTTAAGAAGAAAACCTAGGAGTGTAGGCAACTCCTAATGCTCTAGATAGCATCTGGTACTGATCACTGTCAGGTAAAAAATCCTAAACCATTTAGACCACTGTCTGATCTGGGTTTGATGCTTTTTGTTTTGCTTAAAGCAAAAAAAGCCCAGATTAACCTTTCCTCAGCATTTCCATATTATGGTAGTTGAACAGTTCATGGAAAATTTTTGGGTGGCAACCTTCCTTTGTAGCATTCATACTGTTGCCGAGCAGTGAATGATGGCTGATCACCACTTGCATGTTTGATAGAGATTTGACTTTTACCACTCACTGCTTCTGATTCATTGCTTAAGTTTGTGTGTCAAACCAGAGCAGAACCTACCAGTTCACACATGGCAAAGGCATCAGCTGACAGCAGCTGGAAGAAGGCATGTGAAAGCAGAGTTTACTGGAGTGTCTTGTAGCTTGCAAGTTTGTTAAATGCACATTCAAGCATTTATTTTGCAATGAACTCT
>NW_008665215.1:134960-137970 GCF_000695815.1 Acanthisitta chloris | reverse complement strand
TCTTTGCTTAGATCAATTTTAGAGGCTTTCTTTTCAGAAATGTTGGGCTTATAATTTGCACAGAGTTCCAAACTTCCTGCAAAGCTTCTCCAGCTTCATCCCTTTTACAGTACCTATTTGCACAGTTCCTGACATCCCTTATCATAGTCATTCTGAACTCCTGATCAGGATGAACCATGCAAGAGAGTAAGATTTTGTAACTTCATTTTTAATACAGCCAGCAAAATCTGTGAATTAAATCTAAATTAATTTCTTTTCTGTGTGACATCATATACAAACTGTTCTTCCAGATGTGCAATGACAAACAAAAAATGTGCTTGAAAAAGATTTAGTGTGACTTTGCAAATGCATTCAATGGCAGCAACTTTTCAACCTGCTTTAGCACAAAACCTGAGTGAAAGTCGCTAGGTTTCAGGCAAGACTGTGCTATGGAATCTTCCTTTAGGCGATTAAATATTTGGTTATGACAGATATTACAGCTTGAAAATATTCTTCATCTTAAAGCCATTCTGTGTTACCTTTTCTGCACGTTGCCATTGCCTGCAAAGCCTAATGAGCCATAATTTTCTTGAACTGCAGCTGTCTGCCTAAGGTCTGGGATTTCCATCTTTCCCTCTTTTTTGGCTCCTTCTTTGATGGTTTCACTTTAGTCAGATTAGCAAAAAAGATAAAGCTGCATTTCTACTAATAAGCCTCCTGGAGTCCCAGCCAATTGGTTGAAGGGCTAAGGATGTTGAAAATACATATCCAATTATGATCTGGCTTTGGTCCCTGTTTGGCTAATGTATCAAATGTCAGTTCCAACTGAAAAAAGCACACCCTGTCACTAATGTTGTTTTATACATAGCACAAAGTGTACTCTTGAGAAACAGCCTGATCTTCTGATACATTGCAAAGCTTTGTCAAAAAGCAAGGGAGGATATTCTATCCAAAATACAAACCTAGACACACAGGAAAAGATTTATGCAAGGCTCTTCACCAAACTAGGTAGTGTGCAGACAAGCATATTAAAAACCATATGATTAATTCCATGCCAGGGATTTTTCAAGATACGCAGCAACATGTGCCCAAATATCAGAGATTAGCATCAAAATCAACATTGAGAACTGTTTTCTAATTGCAGAAAAAGCACTAACAGCATACATGTGTGTTATGCACCACAGAACAAGGCAGGAATTAAAGAATGTAGAACTATGGACTGAGTGAACTGTGGTTAAGGCAAGGAAGCTGTTCAGGGATTATGTATTATTTTCTTCCTCTACTCCCAATCCTCTCTGTTCCAAGCTGTGCCACTGGACTGAATGCTAAAGAATCAAAGCCTTGTTCTCTCCCTTAGGATGCCATGACTGTTTGCTTTTCTGTTGCCTTTCTCCCTTTCTACTGAAAGATTTCTATAGTGCACTGGAGTTTTGTGTAAGGGTCAATATTATTGTTTAGTTTTCCAGGATGAAAGACTGCTGGATAGAAAAGATCCTCCCCTCAGTTTGTGCGTTGTGCTTAGTAAAAGTTTATTTACTTTTTTATGCCTTGGAAAGGAGACAAGTGCTGTGGTTTAAAAAAGGTTCTTTCCTTTGGCTGCTGGCAAAAACAAAAAAAAAGGAGAGATAAAACAACTATAAGCTGAGGCAGGAGAAACAGGAATATGTGAACTTGTTCCAGTATTTTAGTCCCAAATCAGTCAGCTATAAATAAATGCATTAAGTCTTCAGAGAGCTGGGCTGTGTAGTCATTTATATATCTCATAAGCATGGTTTGCTTTTGCAAACACCAGATCTTATGTACTTTTCTGTTCGATATCCACTAATACTTGAGCACACAAAGTACTTGTACTTGTCCTTTAGTCCACAATACATTCATGAGAAATATAACACATTAACTATAGAAGAGTGCCATGATCTTAAAAAAAAACTCCAGTTTTTTTGCCCTGGTAATTCCTGCGCATATATTGATTCAAAAGGAAAAGAAACCCAGCATTGCTAAACATCGAGCAATGGCAATGTCTTCCTCACTCTTGCAAGGGCATGTTTTCCACTTAAGCACAAATATTTTGTCACCTCTTACTGGTAATTAGGATGTGTGCCTAAAAATCAGTGTAGACTTGTGTCCTACATGAATTTCCATGCATGCAAAACCAGCTGTGGATGATATACTGCCCTTTAAAAGTCTGGCTTTTTCAAATCAGCCCCTGGGCAAGCTGGATCCCCAGACAGCCCACAGGAGTGGGAGCAGTGGTGGGTGCTACAAAGAGGACTAGGTCCCAGGGGGAAGGAGCAGTCTGCAGGGTCACATCCAGAGAGACACTGGGGAAGAGCAGGTTTTGGGTTACTTTTTCTCTCCTTCTGTCTCCCAGATGGGGACTTGCACTGATGCAAGATCCTGGGGTCTTGTTTTAGTCCTTTACAGTACACAGCATATAACTTGCAGGACTCACAGAGGGAAATTTCAGAACATGGCACTGCCCCATCCCTCTGGCCAGGTTCACACAGGAGGAGAAGAGGCTGGAGTGTGTCTCAGTCTTTCTTCTATTGACATTTCCCTGACTTCTGCTACATCTTTTCAGAGCCATTGGTAATGATCTCAATACCAGGGGCTAGGTCTGGCAAGGGCAGGGTTTTGTCACTCTAAAAGGGTTTGAGGAGAGCTTAGCTAGCTAGTTATGGTTTCAATTTGTCTTTCTAAAACTAGGCCTCTAGGGCCTGGCAAATGGCCTGGAAAAGTCTGTATAGACCTCGTGCTGTCAGCTCGGTTTTTACAGATCTCATTTCTGTCTGGCAGTTTTCAGGCTGCCCAGGGAGAAATTTGGCCAGTGGCTTGTTAGTGCAGAGGACACTTTCCAAGTGGGAACAAAGCCAAGCTATCATGAACTTTGCTAATGGAGGATGGAGTACATTGGCTCTAGGTTGGAGATGTTTTTCCAAAGATGAAACCAAAATCCTGAGCACACGAAAGGGAAAATGTTGCAACAGAGTGTGAGACCAAAACATGAAAGCTTGGTCAGGCCACAGGATTC
>NW_008665215.1:119568-134944 GCF_000695815.1 Acanthisitta chloris | reverse complement strand
AGCAAGGCTCATGCACATTTTTTTGGCTTCTCTTTCTCATTGAGTAGGTTGTAGGGTCTCTGCAAGCACCAAGTGTTTGGAGGGTGCTCAGAGAGCACCTCCTCAGTCTGGAAGCTGGTGGCTGACCCTGCTGTCATGGGATGGGAGCTAGCAGCAAGGGGTCAGGCCTGGCAGGGGCAGGGTAAGGGTCTGATTCAGAGAGCTCCAAAGCCAAGTCTCCAGTGAGAAACAGTGTGCTCTGTGGGTTAGGAGCCACTCCAAAGGGAGCTCTGTGTCTGAAGGTGTGGACAACTTGACCTTACTTCCTTTCTGAAATTCTGTGGACAGGTAATGTAACTTCCTCTTGGTGATAATACATTGTACTTCCCAAATTTTCCATCGTACTACTATAAATCTACAATGATTGTATTTGTGATGTGTTGACTCTGGCTGGATGCCAGGTGCCCATCACCCTGCTCAGCTGGACATGGGAGAGAAATTATAATGAAAGTCTCACGGTTCGATATAAGGACAGGGAGAGATCATGCAGCAATTGCTGTCACAGGCAAAACACACCCAACTCAAGGAATTAGCTTAATTAATTACCAATCAAAATCAGAGTCAGATAATGAGATATAATACCAAATCTTAAAACACCTTCCCTCTCCTGGACTCGACTTCACTCCCAATCTTATCTCTTCCCCCTGGGGAATGCAGGGGGAGAGGAATGGTGGTTGCAGTCAGTTCATCACACATTGACTGTGCTGCTCTTTCTTCCTCATGCATTTCCCCTGCTCCATGAGATCCCTCCTACGGAAGACAGTATTCCAGAAACTTCTCCCTCATGAGTTATTCTCACATGCTACAGCTCTTCATGAACAGCTCCAATATGGTCCCTCACAGGGTCACAAGTCTTGCCAGAAAACCTGCTCCAGTGCGAGTTTTCCATGGGATTACAGCCTTCTTCAAGCATCCACCTTCTCTGGTGTGGGGTCCTCCATGGGCTGCAAGTGGGTATCTGCTCCACCATGGACCTCCATGGACTGTGGAGGACAGCCTACTTCACCATGGGCTTCCCCTGCAGGGGAATTTCATTTCCAGTGCCTGGAGCACCTCCTCCCCCTCCTTCTCCATGAACTTTGGTGTCTGCAGAGCCATTCCTTTCACCTATTCTCACTTCTCTCTTCATCTGCAGTTGCAGTTTTTTCCTTCTTCTAAAATATATCATCTCAAATGCACTGCCACTGTCACTGATGAGCTCAGCCTTGGTCAGCAGTGGGTCCAGCTTGGAGCCAGCTGGCACTGTCTCTGTCAGACATGGGGGAAGCTTCTGGCGCCTTTTCACAGATGCCACCCCTGTAGCCTCCCACTCTACCAAAGCTTTGCCATTCAAACCCAATACAGTATTATATTTTTCTTTGTCTATTAGATGAAAAATACATTGTGCACATTAGTCACTGCAGGAAAAACTTGTGTCCTCTGAGCATCAACTCATGTTGTAACCTCTGCAAGCAGAGCTGTACGCATCCATATATGAATTGTGAGAGGTATATTGAGGTCTGAGCTCCAAGGGCAAGCACAAACTATGTGTGCAAACTGTCACTGGAGGCAGTGTATGATACACACAAGCCTCTACACAGAAGAATTGAAATATATGTGATAATAAAAAATAATTCAACATCGACCTAGAAGCAGAACAAACCCTCCAAATTTTCTTAGTCTGGATGACACAGATTTGGAGTTTGAAGCAGTTCACAATCCATCATTATACTCTTGCTCTAGGGTAATGCAGAACAAGAATTCTATCTCCCATTACTGAAAAACACCCCAAACGAACGAGTTGTACATTTCTCACCTTTCTGGCTGCAAGTTAAATGTTGGGTATATCTCAGAGCCCTAAAGGTCTGTGTGTTGTTCAACAAGCAAACAAACTAAAGTTCAGTTCTTTGGAGAAATGTGCACTTCCCTTGCAGCTCCATAGTTGCACATTATGACTGCTATGCTGTTGTGAGAGCTATTAATGACCTGTTGAATTAAGTTACCCAACACTTCAAAAATTATATATTTGATGACTTTTTGAAGAGGTTCTGACATCTTTGCTACTCGCAAAAGTCCTTGAAAGACTGTGGGTGAAAAAGCTACTTTTCATTTGTTGCATGAAATTCCTTTCAGGAGTTGTAAAGAACAAACCTGTGGCAATTAACTATTACCTCCATTTTCACTTGTGTTCTCTGAAAAATAATAAGATAGACTTATGTGAAAGCACTGAACACAGGAGGAGAAACAGTCACTGCATTTGGATCATGTCCTGGACTCTTATTCCTATGAGTAACATTGTTGAGAATGCAGTGGGGATACGAGCCAAAGAGGTTCAACAGGACAGAAATGACATGTTATAGAAAGGCCTCTGAGACATTTGCACTATATTTTAATGCTGAGATACAGAGAGTTCTGAAAATTCCAATAGCATTTACTAGGAAATTATATATGTGATATAAGAACAATTATGGTTAGTTAAAGAGTACTTCTGGAAAATTATTGGTTCCAGTTACATTCCCCAGGGCACTTTATAACTCAGAATGAGCCCTAGCATCCCCTTGGAAGGTCAAATCTGCTTGCTAGATCTCAAATAGGTCCATATTAATATACAATTTAAGGTATGTAAAAGACATTTCTGCATCTGCTTATTCAGGCTGAGAACATAAAGGTATCATGAAGGTATGTTGATCAAGAAAACAGTATGCCTGAAAATTAGCAGTGTTTGTGATTCTGCCTGCTGTTCTAGGATATATTTAAGCTCTGTGTACTATTTCCACATGCAATTTTATACATTTGAAGGCTGTAATTAAATTTAAAAATAATGAAAAACTTATTTGAATTCAAATTAGATAGAAACCATGCCTTAGCCTTGAGCCTTTTCTTCCTGAATTTTCCTGCTTGTGGGTTTTTGTTGTTGTTGCTGTTTTAAAGAAAGGACAAAAAGGCAGCAGAAAAACTCTACATTCGTCTTTTAATAGCAGCTTTTGAATTTCAAAAGGGATTTGGATAGAACAATGATGGTGTCACAGGTGTGATATCAGAGGCACAGGGAGAACCTTTTTAATATTTTACTGCTTTAAATATTGTCTCAATTGAGAAGAAGGACCCTTTAATTGGACAGGTGCCTTGGAGAAGGGTGAGTCTGACTCCTGACTGCCCCAGACTCCTCACTTCTGCTTGGGTACATCACTTGGAGCAGGAGCCCAGCACTTAGCTGAAGACATCCTGCAGATAGGTATCTCAGGTAAGCTAGTTATTTAGGTCTCCTCTATCATTCAAGCAGATAGACAGGCATCTCTGGAGTACAATTCAACCTATTTTAGGATAGTTGTCCAAGAAAAGAGGAATGAATCATGCTCTGGATGTACCTGTCTTTCTTCTTTGACTGTAGAGAGAGCCTAGATGACTAGCTCTGATTAGATTTCTGATTTTGGGGGTAGGTGAATGAAGGTGAGTTCTATCCCACCATTAGCATTCTGCACCTCCATTAGTACATATGTGAGACAGGCCTGGACTCCTCCCACAGGGACACATGCAGGAGAAGTGATGGAAAACATCTGATGGGACAGACACGAGCCTCTGAGAGGGTTCTGGTGGCAGACATCTCTGGTATTCAACTAGAGGAACAAACTTTTAAGGAGTGAAAATGTCCCAGGTGGGAGTAGCTTGCGAAGGGCAGTGACTTTCTGGAGGAGATGTCTATTGGTAATGCATCTCACACACATGGAGAGAAATGTCTCAGCCTTTGCATGCAGGTGACAGCTGCATTAGAAATAGAAAATATGTGAAGTATCTTAACAAATGGCCTTCTGAGGAAGAAAGAGACCATATTTTGGAAATGGGAGAAGAGAGAAACAACCAATGGCTCCAAAGAATTCAGTTGGTATTAGCCTGCAGGGAAAAATTTAACAAGGAGTCCCATATCCAGGAGGAGAGGCAAAGAAATTCCAGGGAGGAATGTTCATCACTAGTAAATAAGGATGAAGTGAGGTGCTGCTTGTTGCAACCAATTAAGCGTCGCAATGACTTGCTGTCCTTTGAGGAGCAATCAAGTGTTTGCACAACGTACCAGGCTCACAGCTGCCCACTCCCGCCAGAGTGCTCAGGGCTTACACACTTTGAGGGCTGTATTCACAGCAGCAGCTACCTTATAGCTGAAGAAGGCACACCTCTGTGTTAAAAGGAGTCCTTCTGTCACAGTCAGCCATGACAGGATATACTTGCCAGCTGATCCCTTCCTCCTGTACGTAGAAAATGTATTGCAGTTTTGCTCACATGGAGTTTCTCTGTTCCCATGCAAGTCATAGAAGATCTGAACTCACAAGACATCCCTGGTACTGCTGAGAACCTTGTCATGAGCTCTGTCAAAGTGTGGTAAGAATCAACTCTCCTTTCTTGTAATTGAGAGCTGGAAATTGCCCATGTAGAAGAGCTGGCCAGGGAGTAATTTGGAAACAGGTTCCCAAGCCTTTTGGTTCCCAGACCATACACTCATGATGGAGAACAAATGATTGCCTTTTCTTGATGTGAGTTCATGTTTTCACTCCAAACTATGGATCCTATTTCTGACATAAAGTGTTCTGAAATAAACAAAAAATGAATGGAAGTATCAACATGAATTAGTGCTTCTGTTGCACAGGCTAAGACATGTATATTGAAGCCTGGTTTAATGCCTCACCAGTTCTGCTTATTGTTTTTGCCAGGTTAGCAGGAGTCAGATTTAAACTGAGCTATGCACAGCCTACAGTGGCTGTGCATAGCTCACATTAGGCTCACACACATGGTGCAAGACAAAGCCTATGCTAGCTGCAGCAATTGGGTAGCCACAACTATGACAATTTTTGTCTGCATTGCTTCTAATCTGTGCAGTTTGGCTCCATTTGTAAAGTTTTACAAGGCATTGGGCACTTTTGTTGCAACAGACTCCATGCCAGCATGCAACTTGTTCACTTCATGCTCTGAACATAATATTGTCCACATGATCTTCACAGTTGGCTGCCACCAGCAGCTGTTTTTCTTTATTCACCAGCTGGCATACTGAATGCACTCAGCTGTAATTCACTTTTCATTCCTGGCCATGAATACTGATACCGCTTTTGAAGGAGAGCTTGCATTTTAAGTGCTAATTTTTACTAGAACTTGCAGGAGGAGGGGAAAGACATACCTTTTTTTGCAGGACTGGTCCTATATGAAACTGCCTTTTGCAAAAGAATGACAGAAACAGTATGTATGGCTGTTCTATAAGGGCTTTGAAATTATCACTTCCATCCCTGGAAGTGTTTAAGAGGCATCTGGACCTGACTCTGGAGGATATGGTCTCGGGTTTAGGGATTACAGCCGAGTGACAGGCTAATGGTTGGACTTGATGATCCCAGAGGTCTCCTACAACCTTGATGATTCAGTGATTCTGTGATCTGCAAACCTGTCACTTCCGGATGCAATTTGGTCAAAATCCTATAATATGTGTTTTCTCATAAAAATTCTGCCAATATAATTCAGTATGTTTGACAAATGATGTCAATGTAGTTCACCTTTCTACATTCTCTTTCCTATCCTATTTGCTTTTTTTTTCTTTTGCCTTCTTCTCTCATCTCTCTGCCCTTCCTTCTTTTCATTGACACTTTCATCTGACTGATGCCAGGGTTGACACATGATGCTTCTCAGTGCCACCATTGCTCATACGTTTGCTTTTCTGCTACAGTGATTTTATGTGCTCCCAACATATGTTTTACCCATGCTCTTGGCATATAAGTGCCAGCAGGAGTCTGAGAGAGCAATGTTTTAAAACAGACATTTCAAGCCACAAAGTGACCTAGATACTTGGAGTTTTAGGCAAAACCTTCAGGTCAAAGATGAATGTTGCATGTTTTTAAAATGAACATTGCATTTAGAGTCTCTACAATGCAAAAGTCTCCTATTTGCCTGATTGCAGGTTTCTGGCTTTACATTGCCAGCCTGTAGAGTAGACATATGTGCACATTTTGCTTAGAGCTGCCCTGTATTCATGCCGCAGATGGAGCTCAGATCCTGTGGCTTGGCAGACAGAAGTGACACGTGGTTTTCCAGAGAAGGGGAAGAAGATCCTTACTCAAGGAAGATCCCCTTACTCAAAACCAGGCTCTAGGCAAAGAGTAGCCCAAACTCGAAACAACAGTAGCAAGGGGAACAGTCAAGGTGGCAAAGACCAAGCCATGTTCATTCTTGGTGTGTTCATCTCGTGCTAAACTTGATGTTTTTCTCTTTTAGGGTGGTACTTAACTGCATCCCTGTTTGTATTTTCTTTGTTACTATTTTTTTCCCTTGAATATTCATTAAACAATACAACTTTGATTTCTAGGATGGATAAATAAGCTCCAAAAAGGAGAAAAGTCATATTCAAGTACTTCAAATAAGCTCTATGCAAAATTTCGTGATTCAAATTTGAAATGGTTAAATAAGAGACCTGTCGAGCTATAGTGTAGCCATTGGTCAGGACTAAGATGTTATTAGTAAGGCAATAGGATTCCGTTAAAAATACTGATTTGTCCTTGTGATTCTGAAAAGAGTGCAGAGACAAATGATTATACTAACCTCATGCCAACAGGGATTTCTGAAAAAGTTCCTGTTGCATATATGCCCCTGCCCAAAGATAGCTTAGGCCTGTCTGATAGCATGAGAGAACTTAGATACCAGGAAATAAATTCATTTCCTCTTGTAATACCAGGAGGAATTACAAGAATTACAACAGGCACTATATGTTTCGAGACATTGTCTGTCTGTGTTAGAAAGATGCTGACTCAAAGAAGGACAACATTGTTTTCTTTCCTGTTATTTTAACATGAGTGTCTCCAGATGGGTCAGGTTATTTCACATACAGCTCCTTGCTCAGAGGAACTAGTTTCTAATGAACTGAGATGAACCGATCCTAGTAAGACTAGCCAATCCAGAACATAGGGAAGTGCCATTTGAGTTTCATTATGCACCTTGTCTCATATTCGGCACCTTGGTGAACTGTGTTCAGACATGAAAGATAAAGTGAGTTGTAGCTTGCAGCTGCTAATGAGTAGCCAGAGAAAGCAAAGCACATCTGCGAGATTTCCAGCCGTGGAGGCTTTGTAGGAAAAAGTGGATGCTTCTTTTCACTGACATGTGGTCCTGGAGAGGATTCAAGCTCAAACCAGGGAGCAGGTGGAGTTTCACTGCAATGCAGGTCATGAAACAGGTATCAATGAATTTCTCCAGTCTGATATACAGCAGATAGGTAGACAAGCTAGAACTGCAAACTTCAAAGAAGCTGGTGTATCCCAATGCTTCACTTCTGAATTTCCTTCGCTATCATCACCCACCACTCCTTCTCCAAGATCTCCTTTGAAGGTCTCAGATGTTGTAACTGAGAATAAAAGGAACATACATTGTCTAAATGTCATTAGCTGTTACCATGCCAACCAGTAGACTATGCTTAACGGCTGTCAAGATGCAGATTTGATTATAACAAATATACTGAATCCTCATCCCTCATTAAACCAGCCTAGTGGCTTTATGAGGGATTGACTACATCAGTGGACAAAGGAAGGGCTACATATGTGATTTACCTGGACTTCTGTAAAGCCTTCATTATGGTCCCCCATAACATCCTTCTCTCTAAACTGGAGAGAGGTGGACTCAGTGGGTGAACTATTAGATAGATATGAAATTGGTTGTATGGTCGTGTCCAGAGGGTAGTGGCCAATGGCTCAGAGTCCTAATAGACATCAATAACAAGTAGTGTCCCTCAGGGGTCCATAATAGGATCAGTGGTTTTTAATATCCTTGTTAATGACATAGACAAAGGGATTTAGTGCACCCTCATAAAATTTGCAGATGACACCAAGCTGAGTGGTGTAATTTACACACCTGAATGTGTGCCACCCAGAGGCACTTGGGAAAGCTCGAGAAGTTGGCCCATGGGAAACTCAGGAGGTTTAACAAGACCATGTGAAGGTGCTGCACCTGGGTTAGGGTATCAATCAGGGTTTAATGAATCAGGTCAAAAGCAGCCCTGCCAAGAAGGACTAGCAGGTGCTGGAGGATAAAAAAGCTGAACATGAGCCAGCAATGTGTGTGCACAGCCCAGAAAGCCAACAGTGTCCTGGGCTGCACTAAAAGCAGTGTGAGCACTGGGCGAGTGATCTGATTCTGCCCCTCTACTCCACTCTGGTGAAACCTCAGCTGGAGTGCTGCATCCAGGTCTGGGGTCCCCAGCACAGGAAGGACGTGAACCTGCTGGAGGGCGTTCAGAGGAGGCCACCAAGATAATTAGAAGGATGGAGCACCTCTCCTATGAGAGGAAAGGCTGAGACAATTGGGATTGTTCAGCCTGGAGAAAAGAGGTCTTCAGGGTGAAGGCTTCCAGTGGCTTAGGAAGGCTCCAGGGTTTAGCCTTCCTAATTGTGGCCTTCCAGTACCTGAAGGAAGCCTACAAGAAAGATGGTTTACAAAAGCCTGTAAACACAGGACATGGGGGAATGGCTTCAAACTGAAACGGAGTAGGTTTAAATTAGAGGTTAGAAAGAAATTCATTACTGTAAGGCACAGGTTGCCCAGGGAAGTTGTGATTGCCCCATCCCTGGGACTTTTCAAGGTCAGGCTAGATGGGGCTCTGAGCAACGTTGTCTAGCGGAAGGTGTCCCTGCCCATGGTGAGGGGCTGAACTAGATGATATTTAAGGTGCCTTCTAACCTAAGCCATTCTATCATTCTATGATAAAGCTAACATGGACCTGTCCCATTATGTAGACAAACAGCTTTGACTTCACCAAGCTAAGCAAAAGGTATAAAGCAGGGCAGCCAGAGGGAACCTGACAAGAGCTGGAAGGGCTTTCTATGGGGTGATCTTCCCTCCCAGGAAAATTACAGACCAGCACAAACTGGCAGGGAGACCAGGAGGTGATTGTGTCAGGGCAACTGATGGAGAAGTGTCATGATTTCATGGAAATACTGTGCGTGCTGATTGCTTAGGGATTCTTACACATTGCCAATATCCCTTTTTCTCTTTGAACATGCATGGAGGAAGACGTATAGACAGACAAACACACAAGCTGACTGAATGCAGAATCATAATTACTAGTTACCTATTTCTGCTTACAACTGCAAGCAAGATTTTTTTTTCTGCTTTTGCAGCACTTGAAATGATCTAATAAGATTAGAATGGGTTTCTGTGCCAAAACAGGTACAGATTTGTCATGCATTGAGATGCTTTTAATAAATGAATCCTGTTTCACTCCAGGGTGAAGCAGTTCTTTAAATGACACAAGTGTACACACAGAGATACAGACGGATGGAATGGGTCTCAGGAGGTCATTTTGTCCTTCCCCCCAGCCCAATAGGCAGAAGCAATTACACTTGCATTATTTCTGACAGCTGCTTGTCTAACCTGTTGCTGGAAAGTTCTTGCAAATGGGACCCTATGACCTTTCTAGTCAATGCAGTGCAAGGCAGAGAAAATGAAGGTACCACTCTTGATGTAAACCTCATTTCCTGCAGTTTAAACCTTTCACTTGCTGTGCTCTTTCTGATGGATCTGGAGAAGGGTTTATTAGGACTGCTGTGCAGTAATCTTTTATAGAGTAGCTGGAGACAGTAATCCTGTGTTATCTGCAGCCTAAAGTATCTCTACACAAATCTATATTTACTCTTAGTGATGACCTCTTTTCTTAATTTCATGTGTTACTTCATAGGCAATTTACAGAATGTTCTTCACAAAAAGTACAGAACATGTGCAGTGTGAAATTTATGGAGGACATATACCAGCACATGTTCTTTACATAAGCTTGTCCCCTGCTACCTACCTATGCAGATGTTGACTTGGAATTTCCTTAAGAAACATTTGGCCATGAGCAGGGTGAGGCTTGGCTGCTGCTTTAGCAGTAGAGGATTCCTGAAAGACCAGTTCTTTGACTCAACAAGTCAGATGATAATTACACTGCTGCTCAGGCTAAGAGTGTATGTGTATATGTGAAGAATTCTGTTCATTATCAAAAGACACAATCATGACACTGATTATTACCTGGTTATTGTGAAATATACCATGAGACACTTTATGGGAACTCTGGGGTGAATGGAGTGTATAAGGCCTTTTGAAAAAAAAAAAACACAACAGAAATGCGCAGCACAAAGAGATTTCTTTGTAGTTGTTAAGAGAGATGTCTGCTCCTTAAGTGCAGCCAGCAGAGTGGGGGCAAGGTCTCTTCATACCCTAAAAGTAAAGGGTCGAGGAGCCCTGTAAATATCCATTTTGTCCCTCATCCTGGAATCAGAGCCAGATTCCACAAAAGAAAAAGATACCCTTAAAAAAGTAACCTGCTTATTAAATGCAACTGGGAAATAGAGATGGCATGTAAACAGCAATAAAGCAGAGCTGGGAAATGAGCTAAAAACATCTACACTAACTGGAAACATAAATCAAATGCAATGTAACAAAGGTTCTCTGCAAGAATTTGTTTATGGCTGAAGGCTCCAGAGAGCCAAAGCCAGTATGTGGTTGACTCAGGAATACTCCACAGAAGTTTGTTAGCCTGTGCTTTGCTGGGAAACTGGCTCGGAGACTCCTGTACTTGAATCTTTCCATTTGGGGGGAAGGATAGCGACAGAAATGTAGTTCAGCATTTATGAGGAAGGCACAAAGCACAGAAAAAAAAAAAAGGCTTCATTTCTTTCAGGTTTAAGAAAATAAAATGCTGACAGCAGTGTCCGCAGCAGAGCTAAAATGTAGCAGAGCTGTTCACCCACCAGAAAAGGTATAGTCTCAGCACTTGAGTCATTTTCCCTCCCCATTCTTGCGCCACCAATCTCTATTCCTAGTTTTCTGAGGTCTTTGAAGTTTTGGTGGTCTGAAGTCTGACTATTTGTAACCTTCTGTGATTCTGTGATTCTGCATTAAAACTTACACATAACAGTAAAGGAAAGACCTGAGAACCCAGCTCACCCAGCCCCAGGCCTTATCCTGATCTCAGCTGTGGCAGTCCTGCTGCCCAGCTATCCCCTTTTGGCTAAGATGGTATTTAGTAGATGTTGTAGGGCTGGCCAAGACTGCTCAAGCTCTGTGTTTGGAGAAAGAGTAAAAAGTCTATTTCTTTACCGACTCCCTCAAATAACCAGTGACCTCGAAGTATGCAGCTGCTGAGAAGAACAAGACTCCTAAGTTTATATGAGAAACAGGAGTTTGGTGCAATTGTCCCTGCCAGCACTTTCCCCCTGGAAATAACAACACAATCATTGCTGTTTACTTCTGCCATCTCAATGTACAAAAGGACATTCCTACTGCAGGGGATAGTGGGAGAGCACCCCATCAGGGCAGGGCATGGAAGAAGTGGGAGATGTGGAACCTTTAAAGAAACATCACTGGTGCTGGGAAAAAGCACACAGAAAAAGAACGTTGAATACATTTTGAAAGTGGAAACATCTCACTTTGCTTCCATGGCAACCATGCCTATGTAAACCACAGGCAAATAATGGGTACAGAGCAGCAGCTAACAAGTTGTCTTTTGTTGGTGGTTTCCAGTTGCGATCCTGGTATAGGAAAGCACAGATTTATGAGGAAAACGGAAAAAAAAATTAGCAGATTAACTAATGGGTTTGTCCTGGTTGAACTAGAGCATCTGGTCCGGTGCTGCCCAATGACTCCGTATCTGTCTGGAGAGGCATGCACAGATGCACACACAGCAGCACTTTGCCAATCCTAATGAGTTTTTTTCAGTTGCAGTTCCTCCTGCTTTCTGTCCTTCTAGTACTTTGCTGCATTCAAAACTGAGGTTGGGAATTTAAGGCAAAGTTTTTGTATCTCTGGATTGACTTGTATTTCTCTATAGAAAAGAATCCTCACAATAATGGATAAAACCCAGCCCTCTGGAGGAGAGGCTAAACCCACCATCATTCCACTGAAATCCCAGCAGCAAAGTCTATGTGTCTGTGACAGTGTTTTGTGAAGGTCACAATTTTCTATTCATTAGCTTATTTCAAATGGATTAATCTTATATTTGCAGAGAAGAGAGTTTTCTCCATGTCACTCTGCTGTTGGGGGAGGAGGCACCACCACAGCCCTCACAACTTGTGGATCTATCTTCTAATAATAGAGGATCTCTCCTTTGACTCTGCAGCACCTAGAGACATCTTTTAAAGAACAGATATGCTTGTTCTTCAGCTGTCAGGCCAGCCAGTGGGGATGTAATGACTAGGAGAACAGAGAATATATACAGAAATTGTGAACCCCCTGTGTGACTTCAGATTCATTTGCATCACTTTATTCAAAAGCACAAAAGAAAAAAAATTAATAGAAGCAAAAACTGAGCCTAGAATTTCCATTTTTAGCCCCTGTAACTGTTTCAGTTTCAGCTCACTGGAGTTGATTAAAGTCTGCTCTGAGTGTGCAGAGCTTTCAACACTCAGTTTAACACAATTGTAGATCTTTTACCCTTGTTCAAAACTCTGTGTCTCACAAGAGTCCCCAGGATGGTTTCCATTCTTTCACTGTGACAGACTCTTGGAAACTGCATCACTTGTCACCAGCTGATCGGCATCTCCTTGTATCTGCTTCTCCTTTTCCCAGGTTTTGGAGTTGCAAAACTGTGGTTTATAAAAAAAAGATCAAAAATTATTGTTACCTATTCCATGACAATTTGTAGTTTGCTGTTTGAACTGTATTTAAATAACATTACTTGTTCACCAGGGGAAAAAATTGCTGTAATTTGTTGCCTTCTTGGGAATTATTGCAATTTCATTTGTTTTCTTCTCTCCTAATCCTGATATACTCTAATGCAGAATATACTTCTTCCTCATTAACTCCAAAATATTTTTAAACATATGATTGTGGCCTTTTTTTAATGGTACTAAATTAGTTCCTTTATACAAATTGTAAAAAAATACTGGAAATTTAATATAATTCATAACAAATATTGAATAATCTCACAACTATTCTGTGAATATGTCAGAAAAGCAGCTGCTCTGTATCAGTCCACAGTTCTGTTTAGTCCACTGCTTTGTTTCTAACAGCACTAGAGGCTTATAAAAGTATAAAGAATGAAGTACCTTTCTCTAGTATCTCGGACATCCCTAGATAAAAATTGCATGGTCCTTGCTTGATGTCTCGTTTGTCTAATACTATTTCTCTCTGTTATGTTTTTTGGCAGATTATCCTGACAACACAATTCAGGGTTTGACTTTGTGCTGCCTGTAAGGGGATTTGCTCCAGGGTTTTTGTTCTTCCTTTGTGTCTCTCAGTATTTGTGCTATGATCCACGATGAATTAAGAGATCCCTATCCTTCTCTGATCTTTCAGAGGTCTCCGCCACACCACCTCTGTGCTGCTTCTTTTCCAGGGTGGAATCCCCTTAGTTTAAGCTCTCTTTAGGAGCAAACCACTCCTCACCTTTCACCACCTCAGCTCCCTTCCTCTGTGCTGACTCCAAGGTGCAGATGACACCCATACACACACCCACCCCCACCTCCCTCTGACTTGTACTGCTGCATCCCTCACTGCTGCTGTAATAATCCATTGGGTGGAGGTTTGCCCAGGGAGGCTGTGGCTGCCCCAACCTGGCAGTGGTCAAAGCCAGGTTGGATAAAGCCTTGAGCAACCTGATCTGGTGGGAGGTGCCCTGCCCAGGGCAGGGGGTTGGGACTAGATTATCCATAAGGTTCATTCCAAACCCTAAAATTCTGTGATTCTATGGACACAGACACATCAGCAGAGAGGCCAAGCTGAGTGGTGTGCCAGGAGAGCAGGCTGCACCTTTGTGCCCAGCCTGTCCCACTCCAAACAAGACTCCCTTTCAGAAGGGCCTGGGGGGCTGGGTGCACATATGGCTCTGAGCAGGCAGGACAGCTGGCTGCTGGAAAGGGCCGTTGCTGAGGCATATGCTCTTTTGATGTCCTTCCACGCTTTGTGGGTCCAAGGCAGAGTAGCACCACATCTGTGCTGCAGAAGCCCAACACCTCTGTGATGAGTCGTGGCACCCACAACTGTGGGGAGCTGCAGGCACCAGTGCAAGATGAGGTCAGCAGGACCCCCCAGGGCAGTATCCATTTCACTCCCACCCAAACACCTGGTCCCGGTCCCTGGTGGCAGGAGACCCAGGGACCTTGCACACCCCACTGCTCACAGTACAGCCCCTCTGATTTTTCTGGAAATCCTTCAGGTCAACAAACAGCAAGCAGGAGCTCTGTTTGCTCCCCACAGCAACCTGTCCAGTCCCTTACAAGTGGCAGACAAAAGCAAAGTACTGGTATTGTCTCAGAGGAGGAAAAGAATGTTTCTGGACTACTTGTTGCAACTATCTAGGAAAGAAATAGGTGCTCTTGGAAATTGCTGCTGGGCATATCTTTTCCTCCTTGACTCCAGCCCAAGCATCTCCCTTGGCCAGGGGAAGAGAGGTTGGACATGGGACAGCATTGTTTGTGCTCAGGGGTTTCTCCGTGTGGCTTCCCAGTCTTGTGATACTTCCTGCTGCCTGACCACAGTGGAGTAGTTTTCTGTCCTGGATCTACTTTTTACAGCTGACATGGGCTGAGGATGACCCTGCCACAATCCAGGCAGGTTCCAACACTGGCTGGATGGTCCTGGCCAGGTGGCATCAGCACCCAGTCCTGTGCTGTACTGTAGTATTGCCTCAACCCCAGCAAGCTATGGCCAAAGCTGGACTAGGGATCAGCAGAAACACCCTGTTGGCTTTGCACTATCACAAGGTGAGTTTCTAAAAGCTTGCTTTGTCCTGTGTACAGTACAGGCTAGCTCAGCCTCAGCCTGCACAGGGTTTTCCCCTCTCTATTTTTCACAACCTCTCATGTGTACAACAGAGCAGAGAAAATAAATTGTGCCTTTCAAAGCTGAAACATAGAATGTTCTGAAATGTTTTTGAAAAAGAAACAATGTGAGTCAGCCCTATGTGTATGCAATTTTCAAATTATCCACTGAAGTCCAAGCTACAAAGTCACTGAGATATGTAAGCACTGCAGATGTGGTCTCCCGTCTGGCTCTGAAGGCACCAATACTCAAGCAGCTATAGTTACCTAATGAAAAACAGTATTTCAGTGTTGCTGGAAGATGCAAAAAAAGGTGGAGTCCAAGAAAAACTAAAAACTTGTACAAAAAATATGTTAAGAATGGGACCGATTACTTGCCAGATACTTTTTTTTAACCCACAGTATGATGCAGTAGCCACACATTTTAACATTTTGAAAATGTATCTTAAAAGCAGCAGGAAAATATATTCAGTGAAGCACCATCTACAAAATAAGAGATTAAAGGCAATTTATAGCTGAGGATTAGGATCCATATACTATTTAAAGCAGCACTTTCATTATTATTCATAGATATTTCATGAGAATTGAGCTGGTATGAACACAAT
>NW_008665215.1:116351-119516 GCF_000695815.1 Acanthisitta chloris | reverse complement strand
GAGAGAGAGAGAGAGAGAGAGACCCAACTGAACAGTCAGGAAGTGTCCTTTGTAGTTCTAAACACAAACACATTTATGAGCTGAAAGTGTGTTTCAGATTGTATTACAAAGTGGGATTCCATATGGCAGCTGAAGTAAGAGCTGGGATGACTCAGGAAATTGAGATGAAAAGATCGGCACAGTTTTTTGAACAGGTCTGACGGTTCTTGAAGTAGCTTCTTGGTTTGAACAGGCAGGTTCACCAACTGACAGAGCTTGAGAAACATTTTGCAGTAGCTGGAAACCAGGACTATATGTTTCAAAGACTGGCATTCTAGAAAATAAGTATGTACAGCAGTCCAGCTCCTAATAAGGTGGGTTTATATGTGGGATTGTATATAGGGAATAGACAACAGGACATCTGATTGATTACAACTGTAGAGTGTCTCTGTAGAAAGCAGGTAATAAAAAAAACCCAGAAAATAGGCATGAAACAAATATTTTTATGAGACTTTAGAGTTTCAAAGCAACTTCTTGTACAGACTTTTCCAGGTGATAAAAAACCCAGTAAACTTACCTGTTCCACATACATGAAAAATAGGTAAACACAGCACTGCCCAAACTGGAAATTACTTGTACTTACTCCTGACTATATTTCTAGTTTGACAGTTGTTTTCCTGCCTTTGCTTGCTGAAGCAAAAAGCCAACTTCTGTGCAAACCACCAGCAGTAATGGCACCTGGAGGAAGCTGTGCATCGCTCCAAAAGTCCTCTGAGGTGGGCTCTGGAGTGCGACTTCAGCCCTAGAAAAGTCACCTGTGCAGCTCAAGTGGAGAGTCCCACCTGTCCCAGGGGGAGGAAAGCTCATCCCACAGGTGCCCACCTCTGCCCACAGCAGCATCCCATCCTGCGCTGCCTGACAGACACTGCTGATGGCCTTGAAGGGTACTGGTGAATGAGATTGTAGCTAAATAATTTTGGGGTATCAAGTGAAAAAAACCATGATGTTTCTAGTTCTGATCATTCCTGTAAATTTTCCTTTTGTGGTAATTTGGAATAAATTAGATTATTTAAAAACTTGAAGAGTATAATACAAGGGACATTTGTTTTCCTAAAGAAGCTTTGATCTCTGCCTCTTTTTTTCACAGTGGTCCCTATGTACAAGAGATCCTCCCCAGGCTGCTCCGTGAGGTTAAGAGGCAAACTTATTCCATACCAAGACCGGATGACAGGACCTAGAAGTGATCAGCCTTTACAAACACAGCTAAGTGTAGCCAGGAAGAGATGCCAGACTACCAAGCGAAACAGCAAACAAAGGTGGGTCTGTGGAACACATGTTTGACCGCAGGGCTATTCACTGCTGTCCTCAGATCACTAGTGAACCATGGAAAGGATCAGTCTGAACATGAGTGAGGTCTTCGGGTATTTCTGCAACATACCCATAGGCTGCATTACGTTCTCTTTGCACAGCTCTCTGGAAGAGAGCTATCCTGAGCCATGCTGGCTTTCTTCTTTGCTCAGCGCAGGTACAGTGTGGCCTCCATGGCACTTGAGGGAAGGTTGTGCAAACCTACTAACTAAGGCATGGTGAGCTGTGCCTGGGGCCAGTGTGTTGGGCAATGGCTCCAGGCACCATTCAGAGAGCACACCTCAGCCGTGGGAACATATGCTCTCCCAGCCTTGCAAGAGCCTCAGTGGCAGACAGCGGGCAGCCCATTGCTACCCCACTCCCACATCAGACTGGCCATTTTCTGTGCCACGTGGGAATGGAGGGGGTGAGGTGGCTGATCTCCACGGGTGGTGGCATCAGCTCAGCAGGCAGGCTTTGAGGAGGCCGTGGAAAATGCCTCAGCAATCAAAGGGAAGTTGTGCACAGATCAGCAAACCAAATGAAGAAACAAAGGAGCACAGACATAAGGACTTATGCCCTCTCTGTGAGTCAAGAGATGAATGCAGTGAGGGAGGCAGAGAGAAACTCCAAGAGCTTGTAGATGTCTGTGCCAAAGCAAAGCAGAGGAAAATGAGCTCTGGGGAAGCCACAAGCCCATCTGGAGCAGAGTCAAGCCCCCAGTTCAAACATCAGGGAGTAAAGAGGGAGCTCTTGGTGAGCTCGTTTAAGCTTTTGCTGTAGCATGTCAAAAACAGAATATGTGGCCCTTGGTAAAGGGAGGGACTGGATGACTGACAGTCCGAAACCCAACAGAGTCACTGTGTCTGTCCCATCTTGTGTGAATATATAGTGCTCCCCAGAAGTTCCCTCTGACAAGATGATTTGACCAGCATGGATGTGCAATGATGAGTGCCTGCTTTTCTGCTCCACTGTGAGTAATCCCAATAGGGATGGTAATAGCTTGAGCTTCAGGAGAGTTTTAATATCTCTGTAGTCTAACAGTGTGTATGAAGACCTGTTGCCCTTGACATTTTAACATTAAAACTAAGCTTTAAGATTCAGCAGAATACATGCCTCTGTGCATTTGTAACTTGTCTGATGCCAAAACACACAAAAAAATTAGTAGACTGCCTCTGAAGAGTCTAAAACTAAATCTATCAGGAAGAAAGGAAAATGTACTTTGCTTCCTCTCGTTTTCACAGTTGTTGCTTTATTTCATATTACTCTTGGCATTTTAGCTAGGGATCAAGATATCCATAACCTATTCTTCATCCTTTATTCAATTCCACATGTTTTATGTGCACTACATCATCCTCAGCTTTGAGCAACCTCTGATTAGGACATTTCCTTGTGAGGTCTCTTTTATACTGCTCAGTTTGGATGCAGACAGCTCTAGGTATGCAAATCCTCATGGCAACACACAGCTGGTGGAAGAGAGTGACAGAGGAAAGTCCTTGGTCCACAGAGGATTGAGCTGCAGTTACCACCTTCTTCAAGCCTTTCCTTTCTCCCTTGGTATGGTGTTTACATGAACCAGAAGGGCAGGGAAAAAACTAGGGAAGAGAACAGCAACTGAGAAGAGGCAGACTCTAAAGCAGCAGAGCTTTTGGTAGAATTAGGAAGCTCAGACAGATATCTGAAGCCTTCAGCATGCCAGAAGTTACCTTCCCACCTGCAGGTGTATGTGTGTCCCTGTGAGTGTAGTAAGGTCTGGGAATCACAGAGAATGTTGGCTTCTCTTCCAGTTTTCCATTTGGACCAACCCACTGAATGCTTCCCATATCCTTTCCAGCTCTG
>NW_008665215.1:115108-116330 GCF_000695815.1 Acanthisitta chloris | reverse complement strand
TGAGGCACACACTCTCACATCAGCTTTGGGAAAGGGAGAAAGAGGTGAGGGGACATAGTCTCGAATTTGGCATTGTTCCTTTGTATGCATAGGTGGAGAAGGGCATCCTTTCAATGTGCTTCTCTTTCCATACAGTTTTTTTGCATTTCCCTTTTCCTGTCTTATTTTCTGGCTGAAACAGGTCCAGACCTTCAGCTGAAGTGGATTCACGGGGCTCTCTGACTCTTACAAAGTCACTGAAATGCCTATTTGTATCACTAGGTTCTTAATTACCACCTTCTCCTTCTGTGTTTTTCCAAGATACACAGATTCACAGCACATGGGAAAGTATCACTGGAAAACCTGGTCATCACTGTGGTGGTTTTTGTGTAACTGCTGCCTGACCTGAAGCCTATAATTCCAGTAATTTAATATAACAATATGTAGAGAATATTATATAACAACAGTACAACAATGTGTAGGAAGAGCAGCAACAGAGAAAAGACCATATGAGGTGGGGTGAGAGCTCCATGTGCCAGGGCTGTGGTGTTCGAGCAGACAAAGGCATGGACAGTGTTTGGTCCCCTTCACCTGCTGCAAGTGTTTGCTCCTGCTCAGCACAGCCACAAAGCTACTTCTGGGACCTGATGGTGCTAAGGACCATGATACAGACTGAGTTGGTGGCAGATGAGTCCAAAAAATGTCACAGTGGTGGTGCAAGGGATGTATCTGCCTGCTCAGGGTGTACTGATGCCATTCTTAACCCCTCAGTTCTGTGGATAGAGGGTGGTAAGACAGCCAGAGTGGGCACAAAGGATATGGTGCTGGAGGCTGATGGGCTATGGTATGCTCCAGGAGGTGCCTTTTATCTCCTAATGCCTGAGAAATCTGCAATCAGTGGATGTCCTTTTCTAGATTTTGCCCTAAGGGGTTTCTCCTCAAATCAAGATCAGAGGCTGCTAATTCATCTTCACTCCTCTAAGATTCAATGAGATGAATTTATTGCTCACAGTTTGTGAAGCAGATAACATCTGAAAAATTGCATTTCAGCCTTTCCTGGTTTTTTTTTTGCCTAAAGGGCAGAAATATCTTCTAGGTCTTAAATTTAATTTAATTTAATTTAACTTTGTTTTATAGTATTTAATCTGATTTATTTTACTTTTTACCTGTGTATAATGTTACTCTGTATGGAATACAGCAAGGACCTTGGCTTGCTTTCCATTTTTATTTCCACTTTTAGCAG
>NW_008665215.1:100615-115095 GCF_000695815.1 Acanthisitta chloris | reverse complement strand
CAGGAAGCTATGACCAGTGTAATCACTGCTGTAGATGAAAGGGTGTCCCCAAAAAGGGATTAAAGAGAAAATTCCTGTCATGGCAACCATTAGCACAGGAAGTCTGGACGGCTGAGATGGTGGAGTATTTTGAAACCAGATTAGGAAAGAGATGCAGCTTTTGACATTGATGCCCATGTGTGGGTGCTAATTATGGGGAGGAAGGACTAGCTGGAGGGTGATGGCCACATAGAGTCCTTACAGAGAGGTTCTTCTGATTTAATCTGTTCAGCAAGGACACCGCTTGTTGCAAGGTTGGGTTTGGTTCTTAATTGTCAAAACATCCCAGGAAGGTCTTTCTTAACGCAGTGTTTTCCAGCGTCTCTCTGGGCATCCAGAACCTCTTTCCTCAGCTTTGGTGAAAGAAATAGAAAACTCCTCTATCTTAGTGAAAGAAAGAGAAAACCCAAAAAGACATCACAGTGCAGACCTAACCTTCCCTGACAAGCCATGTTTGTCTTGTTGTCTGAAAAAATTCTCTGTCTGTTATGGTCTGCATGAAATCTATGCATTAATACACTTACTCAGATCTTTGTCTACAAATTGTCAACGTTTGATGGTATTCTCCCAGTTTGCTGTTTGCATCAAGACTATTAAACCGAAATTTTTCTTATCACAGATACCTTAAAGCCTGATCTTATAGAAAAGAAGGGACATAGACATAAGCAGTGCCATAACCTGAATTTGCAACTAGTAGGTAAAGTAGCCCCTGCAGAAACTATACCCTTTCTCTCCTTCCTGAAACATAGCACAAAATGTACACTGTCCACATAGACAGGCATCCAAATCTCCATCCAAAGCCAGGCCAAAGGTGAATCTCACAAATCTAAATCCAAAGCCGGATTTGCACAGCTCTAAATTTAATTCACTATACCAGCAAATGCTCTCAAGGGCTCAGACATCTTGAATGCACTGCTGTAGATTTGAACTCAGGGGCTCCAGACTGCTTTTCCCACACTGCTCTTCAGCAACAGCCACAGTAAACCTTGAGTCTGTGATGAAACTGTGCATCTTTGTAAATTTTTTAACTGTCAAGTTACCCTTTTTGAGGGAGAGGCTTTGGTGTTCAGAGTAAAGGAGTTCACACTGATCTGGCTATGTAATGATCTATAACGGTGGAAGCAGAGAGTTCAGTAAAAGCCATCATAGTCAAGGATCTGTAGCAGTTACACTTTGCTGAGGCCACTGTTCCTTTGACCATGTACAAAGGCAATGGGACCCCAACTAGGATGATCCCAGCTGCAGACAGAAGTGTGGCAAGGAGAGGAGGACCCTAGCATGCATTTTTGGCTTGGGAAAGATGGGAAAAAGATCATGTATGAAATCTCTGAACTGCTCAACAAGCAGAAAGTCCAGAGCTCAGACACTGGGTGACATTGCTATGGGGATCTGTTGCAAAGGAATTGAAGTGTCTTGGGGTAGCACAGAAACATCACCTTATTTTATTCTGTTGAATGCTGTATTTAGTAGAGATGGTAAAAATCAGATCTTAGACATGACAGGTTAGATATGGCACCTGGACAAGAAGTCAAATTGTCAAATTTCTTAGTGGAATTGGAAGTGCTAAAAGAGCAAAATATTTTGTTCAAACGTTTGAGCTAAATAAAATGATTCATAATATCTGAGACAAAACATCCCTGTTTTCTTCTGACACTTCTCTCGATCAGTGACCTCAAGTGAGTGAGCCTTGACTCCTTCACATAATTATGCATGGTCCTTCCCAAACACTGAAAACTGTCTTAGCACAGGCCTGGCCACAGAAGAAAGGGAGTGCAAGGTGCACTTGGTCTTGCCATCACTTCATTCCTCAGCTATCCCCAAACAAAGGAAAACCCACCCCAAGACTACTGTTCCCTTGCACCACCTCTAGCAGCTGCAAGACAGAAGAGGTACAGCTTTGACTTTTGCTGTTGCTAGCATTTCTATAATGATGGTTGCTCAGGAAATTTGATTTATATGTAATGATTATTAGATATAATAATGATTGGTGCTAAGGAAAACCTACCTCATGACAGCCTTAGAAGTGAAGTGCTCCCTTCCGATGAAATATTAAAGTTACCAGGACATCACAGCTTAGATAGAAGCATTTGCATTATCCCTTTACAAGGCATAAAATTATTTTATTGATCCAGTCTCAAGCAGAGAGGTCCTATTTTGGCATATTTGCATCCATCAAGGGAGTACGCAAGGAAAATCTCATGAGAAACCTACCCTTTCTCTTCTCTGAGTGACCAGAACAAGTGGCTTTCCCAAAAGGTGCTCTGAGAATCGGAAAAAAAGATATGTATTGTGAAAATCAGGTATCTTTTTTCCATTATCAATGAGCCACTGAACACATGGCATGCTGCTGAAGTCCTTACAGAACCGGTTTGGAAGGAGATAGAAATTTGGCAAGAAGTCTAGGGAAAAAATTTAAGACTAGTTTCTGGATCTGACCATGACTGCTCTTCTCATAGATGTTGAACCAGCCTTCCAAAGGGATGTACACATAATTGATCCTGAGAAAATCTGGTATGCACATTGTGTGTTGCTGGAAGATAAGGCACTGTATGAGTCATGGGAGAGTGGATAATAAACACAGTGAATTTTCTTGGTATTAATGGTCAACAGCTTTCTGATACTGCAGCTTATAATTAAGAACACTACCACTTTATCATGCAAGAAGCTTATTTGAACTCCTGTCTCTCTAAGTGTGTTTTCTTGATAATTTTCAATTACATGCTCTTGATAACTGCCTAATTCCATTATTATTATTCAGTGAAGTGTTTGCAATATTCTTCCCTCCTTATCTTGAAAGGACCAAAGAAATTTGCAACTATCTTTTGATTTTTGGAAATGTTACTGTCTGCAGAAAAAAATAGTTGTAATTATGTCTTTGCTGTAACATGCTGAATTTTTGTCCTTTTGTTCACTTGAGACTTCTCCCTGATTTGTTGATTTTGCTGCTCCCAGACTTCAGGAGAACTAAATTTCTTTAAATATTTGTCTTAGAGGAAGTATTTGAATCCAAACTGTAAGAGGGAGGAAACAGGACGAAATGAAAAGATGCAATAAATGCCTCCAAAGGGCAAGTGAAAAGCCTTGAGAGACTCAAAGTACTGTGGTTTCTCTGTTTAGATAAGGCACTGCATGTCCAGTAGTTTGTAAACACTGAAGATTTTTCATCCACAATCGAAAGGGCAAATAGATAAATGCTGACAAACTCTGAAATTTGGAATAATAAAATTTACTGTCTACAAGAGCCTTTATAAGGAGAAGTCCATGTCTTCCAGAGGATTTCTTGGTAACACTTTATTGATTAAAGCAACAATTTCATGGGGCTCTTGCACACACACTTCTTGACCTAACACAGAATTTGATAAAAATCCTTGCTTGGGAGCGCAAAACTGACTTCACCCCCGTGGCTGCTGAGTAGAGACAGCTGTTGCAACTTGTGGCGATGCTTTCAAGTATCCTCATTCTGCAGAAAAGCTTATTGGTCTGGGTGCAGGCAGGGTGAGGTGTTGTTTCACCACATACACGATGAGCATGCCTTACAGCTATTTTGGGCTGTGGGACAAACTGAAGCCATGGGAATGAGCACTGCTGTAAAAGAAATCAAACAACTCAGCACTGTGGATGCTGACTCTTCAACTCCTATGACTTTTCACCCCCATGGGTGTCACTGAGGAGGAGCAGGGATGTCTGCGAGGTCCTGAGACCTTGTCCAGTTGCTGTAGAGGAGCCACATGGGGAGCAGGAAAAGACACTGAAGTGAAGCACTGGGGGTGGACAACATTGGTGAGGGGTGGGGGAGCTGTGGGGCAGAAGGACATTTGACACAAGGATTGTCTTGCTGCATAGTCAGGAGAGAAATTTTCACCCTCCTAGCTGTCTGCTCGCCCATTCCCTCATGCTAGATTTATTTTCGTCAAGCTCACACTGAGCTCCAGGAGGACAGGGGATAGGGTGGAGGAGGGTTCTGGACAGCTCTCAAGTCCTCTTGCACGGACACACACATCAGCCTTCTTCCCCTTGGGTCCAAGGAACACGTCTGTCAGAGCATCTTCCCCTGCGCCATGTCTGATTTTGGTCATCATGCATCTACCTAAAATCTCCACAGATGCCTTATAAAGTACCATCTGGCTAGCCTGATATTTTTAACCAAAGCCCTAGGATTTCTATCACGACACATTTTAGGATCTTCCTAAATAATTTCTCTGTTCTTAATTTTTAGTGCTCTTCAAGAAGCACTTCAGACACAACACTGATGTTCTAACTGAACATGAGATTGCTGACCCACTGCCCTCAAAAGTTCCAGAAGCTCCTAAGTCGTGTCTTGAAGAGTCAGTACCTCCATGAATAATGGGAAAGGCTGCACAGGAAATGAAGTCAGCTCCCAGCAGGAGAACAACATTGCCTGTGACCACCAACATCCAGAATGGCCCATGGGCCACAGTGCAAATCAGTTCCCACTTCAGTTTGTGGCATCTCAGACTTATGCTAATCATTCCAGAAATTATCCACTCTTTCACTAATTTGGGATTTTTTTCTAATCACCTTCCATGGCTATCAAAAAGAAAACAAAGTGGAAATTATCCTAAGTAGATGCTCAGTTCACCAAATTATAATGTTACTCTAAAAATTCTGATTATTATTGTAAACCCTCCATACCCAAATGCAATTGGACATACTCCTGACAGCAAGAATTTGCAATATCTTCATTTCTACCTGAGGGACTTTCTTGCCAGATTTCACACAGAAACCAAAAGTGACAGAGTTATTATGTTGCTTTTAATAGAAATAATCTCAAAATTCATGAGCTACAGTCTTCATAAATATTTATTATGAAGTTCCTATTTTAATGTGATTAGATGTTACATAGCAGTGTTCTGAAATACCATACTTGGCTAAGGAAAATTTCGGTTTTATGGGAACAGCAAGTTTTAAAAGTTGCATTTGTCATTTTAAGAAGGTACCTATAATATTACTCAGAATTAATGCCTTTCTACTTCTGTTTCTCTGAGTACACAGAAATTAAACTTTGAAGGTGAATTTTTTTAAGTACCAACCCAGTTTGCTTTGTAAAGTGGACATAATTTCATTAGAGTTTATTCTGCTTACATACCTGTACAAAACTAATTTCCTATGTAGAGCTGTTGCTAATAAATGGTGTAAACAATTGCATCACGTGCAGCTCTTAGCACTATTAATGACTTCTACTGTATTTATTTGTTTTATTACTGTTTCAGATCCTAAAGACTCTGCTCAGGTGACAGTTTGTCTCTGGAGAAGTGAGTCACTAGGCACTAAGTAACTATTCCTGCAGATACAGAAAGTAAAGTTCCTGATAAAGGTTTGAAAACTTAACAGGAAACATGTGCATCACAAAGAGGAGAAAAACTCCAAAACAGAGACATATATTGTATTAAAAAAAGGGACAATCTCCTTTCAAAGTTAAATTTTATACCTGAATGAGTCTCAGTTTGCTCAAAACATCAGTATCGTTGGCTAATCATGACTTATAGACATACATGGAAAAATGTCACACATATCATTTATTTTATATTCCTGTGTAAAAAGCCTGGAGGAATAAGAGGAAAGAGCTGCACAGAACAACTTTTCAGAGTCTTCTCAAACAAGTAAAAGAGGAGAGTCAAGAGAAAATGTAAATAAATACACACATTTTGAGGCAAATGGCCATGTCAGGGCTGTTTATAGAAATAAGGATAATGCAGGCCCTCAAGTGCAATGGTGTTACAGATCCTAGCTGGAGGGAAAATATACTCTGAGCAGAATACAAGGGAAGAACAGCTCCAAGGGGAAAAAAGTATGTATGGTTTGAGTTTAAAACCATAGTCATTTACATTAAGAGATCAATCAGTGGGAAAATCCATTCTGCAGTGCTAGCCCATCAGCGAATAAGCTAATTGAACGCAGAGCAAGCGAGTGCTTGGGTGGCCTCTTTCCTCTTTTATCTGCACAGTAAAGCTCTGAGATCCCCCTCCCTGCTAACAAAGTGCCTTCAGACAGAGCGACCATTGGACTGAGCCTGAAGAACTTTATCTGTGAGCACGTAGCTTCTTTGAAACCTGTTTCCCTGCTTCTGAGCAGGGCTCAACAGCTGTGGTCAACAGCCACCCAGTCATTCACTGCCATGCAGGTCTGGTCCCCTGGCCATGCAGGGCAGGAGCTTGGTGGCCATGCTGGAGGTAGAGCAGAGGTGTCTTTGTCCAATGCATGGTGCTGTGAGCTCCCGAAATAAACACTCTTACATAACATGCAAAATCATCCCATCTTTCCCCTATGTCCTTTTGGCAGAAATGTTTGCAGGAAATATCCTGTTAGTGGAGATAAAAGGCTTGATTTACTCTGTTCCTGGTAATCATAATTGCTTAATCACAAGCACATAATTAAACTCCATTGGGAAGGTTACAGTGACAATGATTGCTAAGCAGAGATCAGTTCCCCTACAGAGGCAATCTTTGCATCAGCTGGATTTTTTTTTTATAATGGGAACAAGGGGAAATACGCTAAAAAGCCTCAATGTTTGGCAAGAGCTATGGAGGTATGGGAAAAGAAAGGCTGGACACAGCCAGAGTGGCACCAACAGAAGCAGGGGAGAGAAGGTTCTAAACTTTTTCCCTCATGAACTGAGCTGTTGGTGAAGACACATCTCTGGAGAAGCACTTCCTGTGTGTTGAGTAGGTCACTAAGGTCAGCAAGCGCTAGAGAAGATGGCTCCAAGGTGCCAAGCACCCTCCCAGACAATGCCAGATCAGGCATTCACCTGGTGCCATCACCCTCAGGCTGCACTGATCCCTTTGTGCAGATGGCATGAGGCCAAGGGGACCAAGGGACCACCAGTGGCCAGAGCAATTATAGCAAATCCACATCTGAAACAGCAGATTCAGTGGAGAGTCAAAGCTTCCCAAAGCAGAGAGACCACCAGCTCCTGTGGTGCCCAGTCTGTCCCCTGGTGTAGGAAACAGCCTGAAAGGAGCACACAGAAAGTTGTTCTTCCCAGTGAAGGGACACACTTTTGCAAACTGGTCTATGAGTCGTGACTCCTTTTGCTGAAACCTGCTCTCCAGTCATCTGGAAGTCAGAGCTAAAGACTTTTTTAAATCCCTTTCTCATGTAAATTTTGTGTCACTACTGCATCAGGCACCCACCACAAAGGAACAGTAGTTCACTGAGACTGACAGAGACTTGTGTGCATATCTACAACTCTAAGGCTTCCCTGATAATTGTGTAAATGAATGAGGTCCTGTTTGTGCATGGAAGAACACTGCGTTTGTTTTTATCAGTGATGATGAGGGAAGTCTGAGAAGTTAAAAACAAAAAAAACCCTTCAGTGCACAAGAGATGCTGTGTTCCTAGCAGAGAGAAGACAGTCAGTTCCAGTTTGTGAAAGCCAGGCTGTAAGTGCAATTGCAGCACGCAGATGAAGAGAAGCAAAATCTCTGCTTCAGAAAGTGGAGCTTGCCTTGAGCTGGCATGATATATTTCAATAACAGGTTGTGGAGAATGTAACTTCAAAGTTTGGAAGACGATGGAGTTTTGGAAGCAGTTGCTGAAATTTGTATCCAAAAGTGATTTAACTTCCCCAGCAAGTGATGTGTACAAATGGCACACACCACCAAACCACATATGCACGCAATGTATGAATTCCCACTTTCTTGACTTCCCATTACAGCTTTAACATTTTTTCCAGCGCAAAAAAGAAATGAATCAAGCTTGCAATAGGATGTGTGTATAATGCCAAAGAAAAAATTAAAATCAGCTGCTATTTGAAAATTACTGAGCCTGAAGTACTTTGTTTGGATACTTAATGCCCTGTAAATCCTGTACACCATTGTGGGTAACCAGTTAAAGGAAGAGCTCTTTAAGCCAAAGCTATTCTGGGTTTGTTTGGCTCTTTTGGTAGTACGACCTTTTATAGTGACCTAAGTGGTTATAAAATCATCAGGATCCATGGGGCAAACTGTTCTTCTGTGAATTGATTCCTTATATTGTGGTAATTCGCATGTTTTAAAAGCATTCTCTTTGCTCCTGCCAAAGAAGAACTGTTGTGGCCAGAATAGAGAAAATGAGGGGATATGCTGGATAATACGTTGCCTAATATTTTTCTTTGCCCCAACTTACTCTGCTGAGAAAGTGAGAATTGCTAGGACCATATGGAAACAGAATGGCGACAGCCTGCAGTATGTGAAAGGTTTCTGCAGCAAAGCAGAATTCCTCTCTCTTAGCCTAAAAGTACAATCAAAGCATCTCACTCAAAGTTTTTAGGAGAGATCTTCCTTTTGAGGGCTTGTCAGCATAATTATGGCAGGAACAATTTTACCAAAACAAATCTTCACTTTTTGAATGCTGGTAGCTGTCATCTCTAAAAATGTTTAGATACAATATAGGAAGAGAATGAGACAGAAAATACCCTAAAATTAACATCATCACTCTGGTAAATAAGAAGAGGCACTCAGAATAAAAACAGGCTGTTGTTTCTCTCTTGATGCTATTGAGATTGCATTCATCTCTACCTGTACAGAAGGAGATTAAACTGTAGTGAAGTATGTAGAGGCTTGAGCCTCACCTCAGTTGGTGCAGAATTCTCACAGTTACCTTCCCGGTATTCCCTTTTCTTTTTCTTCCAAATAGTGTCCTATCTTCCTCAAACACATGAGAAAGTGCATATGTCCAATCACCATGAAACATGTAGAGGCCAGGAAGGTAATAGCCAGTCTGAAAGCAAAGGTGTATGTCACCTTCTGCATTGCAAGAACAGCAGAGCCACCTGTAGTGTTTAATCTCCACGACCATGCCCTGAATCCCTCCTTTCAATGGGAAGGACAGTGTTAATCAAGGATACAGGCTGGCAGATCTTAATTTGCATCAGGATTTAATAATCTTAATTTGTTTCAGGACTCTTTCCAGCAGTGAGGTGAGGAAAGCAGCACGTCCTGGAGACAGTTCACACCTATCCCCTGTCTGTTACAGGGAAGGAGAGGTGACCAGTGTCCAGCAAGAAGTGTCACAGCAAGAATGACGAGGAAAAGGACATTTTTTTCAAGTGGAGCAGCACGCATCTATCTTCATCTCTAATTCCTTCACACTTACATTTTTGTAGTCTGCCACCACCCATTGCAACATAGATTACAGCCAGCAAAGAACAAGCATGTTAGAGATTTTGGGCCCATTAGGCAGCACACCACTGGCAAACAGGGATGTTGTTATTCAGAGACCTAAACCATATGAAGCTGGGCATGGATCCTGAACCTACCTGCAGCATGCTGGGCATCTTTTTGATGATAATCTACAGAGCAATCACAAACCATTTTGAGGTAACAGAACCCTCCTGTGACAAAATGCAACAGCCCTGCAGTCAGTTGCAATCACTTGGCACAGCTAGAGTTTTGCTCCTAGGAGGATAGGAACAGGATTTGAAGTATCAGTGCCCACAGAGATACCTCATGGTAGACATCAGTGATGCAAATGCAATTAATACTTCTGCCTGGTCTATAATGACTCTGCTCCCCTAATGCAATAGAATGGCTAGAAAAGCAATGGCACATAATGGCACATAAACACTTTCCAAGTGGCTGTCCTGTTAAGGTTATGCAAGACCCAGGGCAGTCCTCTGCAACGTGATGTCAGCTCTGGCTCCTGGCCTGACACGCAGTTACACAACAGGACAAGGCAAGGGCAGAAACTGGAGATGCTCTGGACTTGTCAATTTTTTGAAATAAGTTTAAGCACACAGCTTCTGTTGCCATCACTGGGAAAATGTCAGACAGGTAAACAGCAGTGAAGAGAGTTACAGCTGATCTAATACATGATGGTTTCTTTCCTTTTCTATATATTATGTTTCTTCTTTTCATGTGCCTGTCCTGATTTTCCCTCTCTGGGAGTCTTGGCAGGGGAGCAAAAGAAGTTCAGAAGTACATAGCTTACCACTGAGTAATGTTCTACTGAAGGCAGGGAATCTCTATTTTTTCATTTTTTTCTTGGTTTTTCTTACTTTGTGCATGAGCTGTTAGCCTAGAAGCCCTACTGATATTCAGCATTCCTTCCACACTGGTTAATTTGTGCTGGTTGCAAGAAGCACGAATGGTGGAGATTTGGGGCCAGCATTGGTGGAGATCACAAGCAGAGAAAGGACACAGCACTTACAAGTTGCACAGACTAAGAGAAGGAAGCACAGGGACCAACACAAACCACTTTTTCTCACTATCACACAAGCCCACTGCATTGTAGCAATGAGTACTGAACAGATGTGGAAGTGTGTCTGAGGTGGAGGAGATCCTCAGGAGCCACCCTTGCAGGATAGGTTGTGCTGCCCTCTCTTCTCTGTGCTGTTTGGAGAGATCAGGGCTCTTAGCTGAGAGAAATTGTCATTTTCCCCACATTATCCAGGCTTTTTGAAGGGTTTTTTTTGTCCTCTCTTGATTTAAAACCATGTTGGTGAGCTTGGCTGAGGAGAAAAATTGCCTGGGATGAGCAGGGACTGTGTGCTCCTCAGAGCACAGTCAAAGCCCTGAAAAAGGATCTCTTGAGGCTTCTCAGAGGGCCAAGGGCATGTGGAGTAACTAAGGATTCTCTTTGCCGGTGCTGGTGAGTGAGATCTATATGGAATGGGCACACAGATATGTGTCTTTTTAGCAGGTCTCCACACCACAAGCTGGGCAGTATCCTGGCAGCATAACCACAGGCAGGACAACTAGGGCCTTGAGCACCTGCAGTCTGAGCATAAGGAAAGAAGAGAAGAGGAATAGCATGCACCAGGACCTGTATTCCAGCTCTTGGACTCACTACCCAAAGGGAAGGTCTCTGCCCAGTCAAGGTCTTGAAACTCCTAATAGCCAAGAGTCATATAGAGCCCAGGGCTACCATGTTCCTCTCCAAAACACTCACAGATTGTTATTTAATTCCCTTATTTTTCCATCAGGCTGTCTAAAGAGCTTGACTGTTCATTCAGTCACTCAATCAGGAGACTGCACTTGGTGGACATCTTGGAGTCCCATCTACTCATACGTGTAGATATCTTTCCACTTATTCCCAGATTAGGCCTTGTCAGAATAAAGCTGTGAAACTTTTCAAACAAAACCAGTATTGGAAATGAAGGTTTGAACTGTAAGCACTGATAAAATTCTGTCTGAATTAAACCTTTTCTCTACAATTATGTCCTACATTTTTATGTCTTCTTTTATCTCTGGTACATGTCAGCTTGCATTATTTTATTTTAGTGGTATCTTGGGAGGAGACACCAGCCAAAGATTTCCCTGCAGATGAAGAAGGTCACACCTGAAGTACAAATCTGTCTATTCTATATGAAATGGGAGAGGGCCAAACCTTGGATTTGAAACCCCCTGGAGTTTTCTGGAATGTTTGATCATGCTCTGACCTGTGTGACTCAAGCCTTTGTGGCTCATTGTATGTTGGGATCATAGAATCATAGAATCAACCAGGTTGGAAGAGACCTCAAAAATCATTGAGTCTAACCCTACTGCAGTTACTAGACCATGGCACTAAGTGCCACATCCAGTCTCATCTTGAAAACTTCCAGGGATGGTGAATCCACCACCTCCCTGGGCAGCCCATTCCAATACCTGATCACTCTCTCTGTAAAAAATCTCTTCCTAATACCCAACCTAAACCTCCCCTGGCAGAGCTTGAGGCTGTGATGTGGGATTTTTTATCATGAAGAAAATACACAGTAGAATCATGGAATCGTCAAGGGTGGAGGACCCTTCTAAGATCATCGAGTCCAACCATTAACCTGTCATTGCTGTAATCCCTAAACCATATCTTCCAATGCCAGATCCAGACACCTCTTAAACGCTTCCAGGGATGGTGACTCCACCACCTCCCTGGGCAATCTCTTCCAATCCCTGACCATACTAACAGTGAAGAAATTTCTCCTAACATCCACTCTGACTCTTCCATCTCAACTCAAGGCCATTCCCTCTAGTCCTCTCCTTGCAGCCATGGCAGAAGACCATCCCCCCCCTCTCTACAACCTGCCAGGGAGTTGTAGAGAGCCATGAGGTCATTCCCAACCCTCTTCTCAAGGCTAATCAAACCCAGCTCCATCAGCCCTTCCTCATGTGCTCTAGACCTTTTTTGAGCCTCGTTGTCCTTGGCTGGACTTGCTCCAGAACCTCAATGTCCTTTTCGAAGTGAGGGACCCAAACCTGAACATGGCACGGAGATATGATCCCACCAATGCTGAATACAGGAAGAAAATCCAGGTAAAGTAAATCCAAGCCTGTATGGTCAGGATCCCTGGAAGCATATGCATTAAAACAGAATTAATGAATTCAGAACATTGTCTGCCTTCCTTTTGCTCCACATTACTTCCTCAACATCTGCCTTAACTGTCCTCGTTAACAGTTATTTTCCGCAGGGTGTGTGTTTTATACTTTGACAACTTGGTACAAATTTTTTATTTGTCAGAATTGGGACACAATTACTCTTGGAATCCAACTACCTATTCTGAACTGCATGTGTCTGAACCTGTGTATGCCTATGAGAAATATTAAGCTTTCCTGTTCCCCCTCCAGTCTTCACAATTCACTTGGAACCATGAGTATCGGTCAGGCAAAACAGACCTTCTCAGAGAAAAGCAGTCTGATTTCTCCTGGTTTATAAAAAGAACTGAATTTCTCTGAAGCAGTACAAATTCCCTGCATTTTGTAAAAATTCATTGCACATGAATGTTAATACTACCTCCAAATGACGTTTGTGTGTGTTTGTGTGTGTTTGTGTATGGCTTTGAAAGGAGTCCTTTACAAAATCTGTTTGCATCAGAGATGCAACTGCTGGACTTCCATCTGAATGTTGCTATTGTTCTCATCTCCATCACATTTGCTTTTCCAGTCATTCTCTGATGTGACTTGCCAACCACAAGAAATTGTTTCGAGCTGTTGGCAGTCTAATTCGTCCAGATTTTCTTTGTTTGAAGGAAGATTTTAGTGCCCAATGAAAGGAAGGTATTTTATTGCCAGCTCTTAAGTCACTGTGGGGCAAAACACAGGCAAGAGAGTAACTTCCATTCGTCAAAGTCCATAGGAGAGGGCAACATTTTGGTCAGGTTACTGATTTTAGTCTAGGAATAACCTTGACATGAAGTATGTTTGCTGTGCTTGGAAAGAGCAGGACTCAAACCATCTGATACTAAACTGAGCTGTCATGTCCTCAGCCCCATTTGAATCCCATTTCTTCAAACCACATGAACAGAAGCCTCTGATCACCTTGCTGCCCCATGACAGGCTGAGCCACACCTAAGTCTGGCCATCCTGGCACTAGTTTGTCTAACCTGTGCTTTAATACCTCTGAATGGCTCTGGAATAACTTGCTCACCTTAGCAATCTATTCCAGCTTTTGTCTGTCCTTATGGTCTCCACTTTCTAACCTATATCTCTCTCAGGCAGTATAAGATCCTCAGTTTTCGGGAAATGAGATGAGTTCCGCTGACATCAGTGAAGTTTCACCATTAAACATGCTTTGAAGATATGACCCAGTACTGTCAAAACTCAGTCCTTTCACTTCCCTCTTAATTTTTCTCTGTTCCTACTCTTTATCTCTTGATGGATTCGCAATGTTCCTTCCACTCACTTTAACATCTAAGCAGTGTGAAAGTGCTGACGCTCACTCCTACATACCATCATCAGCATTCAGCTCCCTTCTTCTGTTCGTATTTCTGAAATTTTCAGATCTTCATCTTCACACATGCCCACTACAGCATTCTGCTGAGAATCTAAAAAACACATCAGACATATAAAGAAGTTTCTGAGATCATCTTCCAACCTTGTCTTTCTGAGCAAATAAACCATGTCTCTGTGACCCTCACCTGGCTTCCCAAGTTCAAATTTTCAGGAATTACCTGTAACACTACTCACAGGGCAAGAGCTCTTCCAGTTCCTCTGTCATTATGTGTATCTACCCACTTCTGTCATTACATCAGTCCATTTGACCTGTTGCCCAAAAAGAGGCTTTAATGTTTTCCTCACTTCATCCTTGTTGAATGCACAGCCTTCCAGAGGTGCCCTTGATCTTCCGGAAAGAAGAAAACTGGTCTTCTGTGTGTTCTCAGTCCTTTTCTTAAAGCCCACTCTGACTGCAAATGCCTAATTATAAGATATGCAGTACTCTTATTAACTTATTTGACAAGTTTGAATACAAGTAAACCACAAATCAGTGCTAAGTGCCCAGCTGCACATGTGCTAACTTCTGCAATAAGGACTTCCCTATCACCTCTGCTTTTGTTTTCCCCCTGCTTCTTCTAAATCCTGATTTGTTAGGACCTATGCACCACAAATGTAATATTCACTGTGTGTTTGCACAGATACTCACCTCTCTTCAATATTTCCCACCTCTCCCTGAGCTGTATTAGAAGCCCAGCATGGCCTACGAGTTAGCTAAACCACCCACAGCTCAGACTGCACGTTGCAAAGACATGTCTG
>NW_008665215.1:96055-100590 GCF_000695815.1 Acanthisitta chloris | reverse complement strand
AGAGTATAGCACAGGTCTCATGGTCATGGTTTAAATTCTGAGCAGCAGAAGAGGTGCACAGGCAGACAGTGCATCCTCCTTGGGGAAAAGGCTTCCTTTGTATTTTGACCAGTGTGTAAAATAGAGACCTGATGAGTTCCCCTAGGTTTGCTCTGAGGACAGCTGACAGTACAGTCTTGCCCCCTCACAAGAGAGCTCTGAGCCATAGAATTTGCATTTGATAGCAGTTCTTGCAGCCTAACATTTCCTATCTTGGAGGCCTGTTCTGCAGACTACTCATTTGGCTGTTGTTTGGCTGATTGTTTAATCTGGACTTTGATTAAACAAAAATATACTAACATTTAGCACTTATACAGAACTGCTTATAGTTTGCAAATGATTTAAAGATGCAGAAATCAGAAGTTTGTCTGAGTATCTGGTTGGTTATAATGCACATGTTTTCCAGATATTTTTAGGTTTTTGTTGTTGCTGGTCTTACTGTTTGTTTTCATCCTAGCTAAAACTCCACTTATACTTGCTTTATCCATTAGGTCCTGCATCTGTTGTTTTACATACCTGTTGTAAATCTGCTCTAACCTGTACCTCTGCACACCTTCACTTTTTTACCAGCATCAACATCTCCTGTGCCTTCACCAAAAGAAACCTAATACTCATATCCTCCAAATATTTAGGCAAGTACCCTAACACAGAGAAAATATCAGACTTTTTAAGAAGGGACCCACAGTGACAGGGGTGCTTCAATGGGAGTATTTGCCTCCAGGGACTGCTGGAATGACAAGAGATTACAGAATGGGCCAATGTTTGTGGATATCATTTAGGAATAGCAGATGTGCTCAGTGATCTCCATCAAAAATGCAATTGGCCTCACATTGCTTCCTCTATCCAACTGGAAAAGCATCTCTGCAAGGTGGCCACAAGCTGTTAACATCAGTGAGAGCCAGGCTTGTCTAGTCCTTTCAGATTGTTCAGGGGAGAAAAATTCAGAACGCTACCGAAAAACTAATGAAAACACTTCTGCTTTGGACCAGGAGCAGAGAAACCTGGAATCAAAGCAAAAATGAAAAAACCCAAACCCTTCTTTCTGTTTTGTTCTCCACCTGCAGAATCACAGGTTATGTAAATGAGAACAATATGTCCTGGTAGCATGGCCCAAGAGCAGGCACAGCTCAGGACAGAGCCCAGCCTGGCGCCCCTGCCAAGCAGCCTCATGCACCAGTGATCTCTGAAATATGCTCCTTGCAGGGTGCTGAAGACACAAAAATCTCCACCCCCACACCACCCAAGAGCAGACCAGATCCACCTAATTAAATACACTGCCTTTCAGGAACATCATGTTTTACCCTGAAAACAGAGGAAATTAGAAGTTCCACAACCACCTTGTTAATTGCAGCACTGCTACAAGCAAAAATGCACTTGCAAAAGCTAAGGAAAATGTAAGAATTTTCATAGAATAATAGAATATCCTGAGTTGAAAGAGACCTCAAGGATCATAGGGTCCAACTCCTGGCCCTGCACAGGGCAACACAAAAAAATCACATCATGTGTCTGAGAGCATTAACCAGCAGATGATGTTTTCTCATCATGACAGGAGGAAAAAAGACCCTGCAAGCAAACTAGGTTTTCCTCACTTTTGTCAGAAAGTTATGAGCACAAATACAGAGAATAATGTTCTGACCTGCTGGAGTTAGGTTTGAGAAGCCCTGTTAAAAAAAAACCCAACAAAAATCACCTTGTGGCTTGTGCTTGCTATCCAAAAATAATGCTGGAGATGCTAATGCAGGTAGCCAGAGCATTATGAAGGAATGTTATGCACCATTAGATGGATTTGGATGGTGTGTAGGCCTGCAAGTCTCTTGATGGAAGAAGACAGGAATCAAAGGAGTTTGCTCTTCCATGCAGACAACCACATGTGAGAGAGCCAGGATAAACCTAATTATTTCAAACATGCCTTTGAGTTTGATAGCAGGGCTGTGTTTGTGATGTATTACACTGAGAAGGTCAGAGAATATGGAGTAACACCTTGCAGTTCAAGGACTAGAGGGAATGGCCATAAGCTGAAACAGGGGAGATTCAGTTTAGATGTTAGGAAAACTTTTTCCCTGTTAGGATGTTCAGGCACTGGAACAGGGTGTTTAAGAGGCATCTGGATATGATGCTGGAGGATATGGTTTAGGGTTTACAGCAGTGACAGGTTAATGGTTGGACTTAATGACCCTATAGGTCTCCTCCAACCTTGATGATTCTATTCCATGATTCTTATTTGGGGTCTTTTCTTAATGCTCTCTACCTTCTGCTCTTCAATTTTACAGGTAATTTCCACATGCTTTTAAAGAAACAATCACACTATTAGAAAATGACAAAATGCCAGAAGTGAGCAATAAGGTAAAAAATTCCAACTCTTTATTCCAATGGAATATATATTTATGCCACTACAAATTTCTGACTTCTAATTTTCCATTTTTTTAGCATTGCAAACAAAGCTTTGAAAACTCTACTGTAGCTTCTGAAGCCCATGTGCTGCAGAAAGCTTTTGCAGTAAAACAACTTTGCTTGGAAGCAAGTTAATTTTTGTATAAAATCATTAAGAGCACTCACCAAAATGAGACCAATTCAGAAGTGTCCTCGTTCACCCTCCTGTCACATGGAGCATAGATAGACCTTATTCCTTCTTGCCATGCCAAACGCCTGCATGCTCATCACCCTTTCTAATGAGCTTTTAGGTGAAGAACACACCTTGTGGTTATCACCTGTGAAATCAGAGTCCCAGATCCCTTGTGGTATGATGAAATGGACTAAATCCTCACCTTTGGCACACAATGAGCCTTAGAATGCTTGGTTTACACCTTCTTCACAGTAGTTTTGCAAATACTTCAAGAAAATGTGGTACACATTTTCTATAGTTTTTTCATGGCTTCTTCACATGTGTTCTTCTCATTTTTAAGAACCAGCTACATAGTTGAAAATATTAAGCTGTGGAGTAATAAAAGTGCAAAGTCATCTGCAGGTTATGTCAAAGGTTCTCCAAAAGGATTGCATTACCAAAGTGACAGGCAGATACCATGAACGAGGCCAAAACAGGCAAACCAGAATCACTAGCTTTGTCTTCTTAAAGCTTTTCATCCCAAGATATGCAAGTGCATCTGATCTGTGTTTGGATTTGGAGTACTGCCTACAGATAAAAGCCTGTACACCTTGAAGTTCATCGAAGAACAAGGAGCAGTGAGAAGTTATAAACAGCTTTTAATTGATGTACAGATCTTAGACCTAAAGCAGGGAACATTCTCATTTTTCCTTTTCTTGTCTATCCACATCTTTTTTTAACTCACACTTTCCATGGAAACTAAACCTTGCTGAGACTTAAGCATTGACAGAAATAAGCTCTATTTCATAGAAGGCAGAAGATGCTCTATTATGCCAGCTCCATCTCTGACACCATGACCACTATTATTTGAGGCTATGACAATTAATGTAAAGACTTACTCACCCTTGTGCAGGACTGACCTCTTATCCTTTTCTTGGGAGGGAAGAGGCCACTGCGTTTGACCTTTCCAATGCACCAGGAGAAAGAAAAGCAGTTCGATATGATAAGGTGTATGAAGGTAACAGCTGTGTCCTCCAGTGATAGCCACTCGGTCACACAGGGAAGAGAAGGAAGAATCATTTGAATTATCTTTTAGGATATGGAATAGCTTGAGAGCAATAAAAGAAGAAACCTTGTCAAAGCAGATGCAGAGTTGTGAGACCTGAGTAAGGAGGATGGGACTGGAAAGAGGACTGGGAGTGGAAAAGGTCTGTGTAGAACAAATTTTGATGCAATAGATGCTGTGACTTGCTTGAAGTACAGCCTTTCTGTATTTGTCTGCCAGATTGTTGATCTAGGACTTGAATGGGAGAAATGACTGCAAATGTTGACAACCAACAGTCACACTGCTCAGATATTTTGTGATGTGCTTGGACTGTGGCTTCTAATGTTCGAAGAGCTGTTGCCTTCACTCCTGGCAATGTCATTGCAGAGGTGGGAAAGACACTCTCTGGTCTAGTGCATGCAAAGAAAGATGATATTACTCATTGCTACTATGAAGTAGAGGTTTTTTTTTTGGAAAAGACTGGTAGAGACTGACCTACTCCATTCCCCTGAGTCTTAGGGCAGGAAGTAATCCAAGTATGATAGAATCGCAGAATAATTTCTGTCCATTGTTACTATCACAGAGTGCTTTGAAGAGATGTAGAAGACAATTAAGATTTGAATGGATTTCCCTTATTTTGCCCTCAGAACTTAAATGCTTATACAATATAGAAAATATGTCTATCAAGCATTGATTTCCCTCCACCCTGCTGTCTTCCTCCACCACATTTTGTATTTGTTTGTAAGAACAGATTGTTCTTCTGAGATGTCTCTGAACCTGGCAATGCCTCAGAAACATGCTGCTCAGTTATACAAGTGACAGTTATGAACACTAGAGCTGGCTGGATACATTACACACCCAGTTTATCCAAGATGTAATTCAAGACAGGCCATTTATTCAGTTCAACTA
>NW_008665215.1:89104-96029 GCF_000695815.1 Acanthisitta chloris | reverse complement strand
CAAGATCAGGAAGAAGGCTTTAAGTGGTGTTCATTCATGTTTGCACATGTCTTCTCCACTTGCAGGGAAGTACAATATGTTGGGGATTTTCTTGGCCGAATGCTTCAAGTTGCTTCAACTTACTTTCTGCTAGATAAACGCGATAAATCACAAGTTTGTTTAGAGGCAGAGCAAGACAATTTCTCTGATAAGCACAGTAGCCTCTGCAAAGTTATTTCCTTTCAGTTCAGTCTTGTTTGCCCATTGAAAAACCAAATCATGTGGCATTTAATGAAAGAGCAGGATTAGGAGTGAAGAGTACGGTTTAATACTTCTTCCATTGCCCATAGATTTTGGCAAAAAATATAGATGCTGAGCTGTGTGCTTGGCTACACAAAAACAACTACACTGTCTTGGTTTGTATGCTAGCTCTTTCTCCTTGCTCTCACCTTGTTTCTGTACTTATCAACCTTGTTTTAGCATATACCAGCACATTGATGTCTAGGGCAGGAACTGTCATATGTAAACCTTCGGGAAGTACTGATCTTAGAATCATAGAATCATTAAGGTTCGTAAACGATAACAACTTCCTTTGACTAAAAACAGGCAAGGAAAAAGAGAGCCGAGTCCACCATTCAGATAAGGATGGAGACTCAGGGCAAGTCCTTCTGTGTCCCCAGGCAGCAGAAATGGTCAGGTGAGCCTCAGAGTGATTGCTTAAATCCAAGGGTGCACTCAGACCAGAGCAGGGGGGAGAGATCCAGGCATGACAGGGAGGCCACATAGTTTATTTGCAAAGAAGCAGAACCAGACCCTGCCCATGCTGCCTGCCTGGGTATAGGGCCTCACAGAGATGGGGTCTCAGAACTGCCAAACACAACCCTTAGGACTTCAGGGCTGTTGAGGCTCAGCATTTGCTGCCACGTTCTGGATCCTCTGAAAATGAAAAATTTAGGCTGAGAATTGACAAGCATTAAGCCACGCAGAAGGTGTAAACCCCCACATTAGAAGGCTAGTTTATGACACTGTTCATTAGGCAATTGCTCGATATCAAAAAGAGACAGCCCAATGTGGCATTTCCATTACCTGGCTTTATTATACTGACTTTATAGACTGTGCTCCTTGCTGGGAAATGTGACGTCTGAATGGCTTCTTCACCCTCCATGGGTGTTAGCACTCTCTCAGGTTTCTGAAAATGAGTCTCACAGCCAGAGCACCTCCAAAAAGACTTTGACTAATGCACCTACACAGGAAAAGAGGGGGCTTTGCATAGGAAAGGTAAAGTTGTCCTGAGCCCTCACATGATATTGGAGGAAAAGAAACATCCCACCAGTTCCTTTTAGCACAGAGTTCTTTAATATGCCGACACATTCATTTCCATACTCCCACCATGGTATCTTGGATGCTTTCCTAGAGGCAATGTGACAGCCAAGAACTCATGCTCACCGTCATTGCCCACTGAAAAGGAAGAAGTGGACAAAAAGGAACTGTGATGTTTGAGCCACTTGTGAGCAAAAGAGAGCATTGCTGCTCTCCTGGGCATAAGGGTCACAGACCAACAGCAACACTGGGCATGGTCAAAGTGCATGAAACCCTTCAAAACCTTGTATATGTATGTGTATATGTATGTAAGTATTCTACAAAACAAGAGATACAGCCAAAGAGACTTAGAAGCAGAGGAACAAATTATGAGGAAGGAGAACAGGAAAAGAAAGCATTTGAAACGGGGCAAGTAGGCCTCGTTTATGCTATTTGAGGACTATAAAAATGTCTTGTTTTGCCACTTTGCTGGAGGGAGGAGGATAGGAAGGCAAGTATTATATTAAATTGATAACAGCTGCAAATGTGAAACAGATTAAAAGAATGAGTCATTCCCATTCTCATGGTCAATTAGCAAAGTCTGCTGAGGCAGATGATACTAGAAGTATCATCAGTGCAACTTCATGATCCATAGCCCTGAGTGTGACACAAGTTATAAGCAGTCAGACCTCGGCCCATCACGTGTGTGAGTTGGAAAAGGATTTCCTGCCCTCACCCAGCTGAGGGGCTGGGAGTGACACAATGCCACTGCAGGGGAATTGCTAACCACGTTGCAAAACAACAGTACTGCAAAGAAGCACCAGCACCATTGCCTATTCTGGTTTTTTGAAAGAGTGGGATGGAAAAGAGGTGGAGCACAATCCTAAATGGCCTTTGAGCCCATCTCTTCCTAGATTTGGGTGCAATGTTTTTCAGAGCAAGAGGAAGTGAGGCATGGGAAGGAACCAGGATTTGTCTTCTCATCTCTTTTGCCTCTCATCAGTAAATATCAGGGCTTTGGGGTTAGTTTCTCAGTGGCAACAGGAAATCAGGACAGACATCTGAAAATATTTGCCTGTGCTCACTTCGGTATTTACTGCAGTCTTGGCTCCTTGAAAGAGTACAGAGGTAATTTCATTTCTTGAAAAAACCCAGCTGTGACTTCACTGCACCTCTCATGAAGTCACGTCTGTTCAAGAGCAGCTGCTTACAGCATACTTCCCTTTCCTTCCCTGGACTCTGAGGCTGCTGCTAGCTCACAGCCCAGCAGTTAAACATGAAGGCTCAGCTCCTCTTACTGCAGCTATCCTGGACCAGAGAAATCAAGGAAAGACTGGACAGAACAGACAATGCAAAGGGAGTGCTTGCATGTATGCAACATCTTTACCAACAAGGAATTCTATTTGCCCTTTGGCAGCTTTAACTCCTTGCACAGAAAATTTCATCATGGGTGCTTTTGCATTGAGGACCTTTGAAGGAAGAGGCAGTAACACTTTTGACCAAGGCATATTGCAACACCATCTCTCTTAAATAGCCACAAGCACTTATCATTCTCATCCCCCTATTTTATTCTAGTGAGGCATTACCCCTCTACCCCTCTTGCACATTTTGGCAGGGAGGGGACCTGTTAACTAGCCAGACATTGCATTTTTAGTGAAAGTCTGCTTCAGAAGTCTTGTTTTTCTAAAGCTGACCCCTTGAGTGATTAATACATGGCACAGTATAGATCCATTGGTTAGCATCCTAAATCTGCCAGATGGCTCATTAGAAAGATAAGCAGCAGGACAAAATTCACTATCAAAGATGGCATTGTGACAGCAGCAACCATGAGCCTGAAGTTCACGACAAAAGCTACCATGCCTTGGCATTTTTGAGTACACTGCACTCTCAACCAGGATGCAGGGGAAGATCTAATTTAGAAAAGAAAGGCTTTAAATAGAAGTTCAGGACAAAAATAAAGTGTACCCTTGGAAGTTATGTTCCTATCATAAATTTAGAAACAAGAGCAGAATAAAAAATTTACTAGCATTCTCAGGTGACAGGCAGTGTAGTCAGGTGGACATCCCTGAATATGACATGCTGTTTCAAATAGACTTCCAGGAAAAGCAGGGGCAGGACCATGGCTTCTCTTTCTGTTTATTGCACGGTGCTAAGAACATCAGAGATGTGTGAAAAACAATAAATCTTCATATGTAGGCAATCTGTCTCAAATGGCCTGACAGCTCATATCAATAGCTTTGTGTACTTACCGGTTGTCTCCTGGTTTCCAAGTAATGAATAACTCTGTGGCCAAATTTTCAAACCTCTGCTTCCAACAAGGCACAGGAATAAGAGCCTATTCAGATGTCCTCTACCCATGCAGCTTCCAGTCTGATATGCTTGGACAGATTTTTTGAAAGCAGTTGGCAATAATATTCCATCAAGAGGCTGAAGAGAGCTGAGTGAGATACTGTGGCCAAAATGTTTCTGGTAGAAAAAGTACAATATTTCCAACATTTAAAATCCATTTCAAAGAAGTGAATTTGTTGGTGTCAGAATCCAGGGAAGAAGGAATTGAACAGAGGAAGAGAAATAAAAAAGGGTGTTTACATTTGTTTTTTCTGCAGAAGGGAATTATTTTTATGTTCACTGATATTTTACTGGGAAATTCCATCCAATGTTTTGCTTAATTCTGAAAAATATTCACAAGCAAAATGCAATATTGTATGAGATATTAAAAACATATTAGTTCTTCTGAGTTTAACTACAACAAAAATACTTTCTGCAAACTTTCAGCTTGTGGAAGATGTTGAAAAAAATATATTTTCTGTTGACCTAGGCTGATTTTTTTTCCCAGCTGTTGGAAGAACTTTTACAAACCAGAAAATCAATTATTCACATGGCTTCAATACTGTTTTGTTTGTTATTTTGCTGGTTTTTTTTTTTTTCTTTCTATCTCCACTTTTAGAAGAGTTTATTATGAGAGAGAGAAAATTCAGTCCTATATGTTTCCTTGAAAATACAATTACTGGATGAGCTGGAGAGAAAGAACTTCCTGCTCCGGCAGGTGATTTTATCTGTGTTAGGAAACATGAGGACAGACAGTCATTTTATGCAGATAATGGAAGTAAAATGGAGATAATTCTTTAAGATGTCCTGTTCTTCCTACTGTATTCAAAGAATTTGCTTAAGGAAAACAGACAGGTTTGGTTTGTATGTTGCAGTTGTCATATTGTGCAACAAGATCCCTATTGCTGACTTTTTAACCAGTTCATGTCGTTGAGACTTGAGACTCACATATTTATATTACATATTTAGATTGTTCATACAGTTTTAAAAAAAGAAAAACTTTCCATGTATACTCTCTTTTCAGAGAGTGAAAAAATAATGAAGTTTGTTTCGGCAACAGGAATACGGTGTTAAGTATAGGAAAAAGTGTTTCGTGCTGTATAACAGTCATTAAACTTCTATTAATGCTACTAATATTTCTGACATTTTTTTCAGATATTGAACGTGGTCTTGGTGCACCTTTGATGCTGCTAATTTTCCTCAGGGTTCAGAATTGGGACTGGTGGTTTTTAACACCTCTATCAGTGACTTGAACAGTGGGATTGAGTGCAACCTCAGCAAGCTTGCCAAGGACATTGAGCTGTGTGGTATGGAGGGAGGAGATGCCATCCAGAGGGCCCTAGACGGGCATGTGAGGTGGGCAGTGTGAAGTTCAACAAGGTCAAGTGCAAGGTGCTGCACCTGGGCCAGGGCAATCTCAAGCACAAAAAGACTAGGCAGAGAATGGATTGAGAGTAGGAGAAGGACTTGAGGGTGTTGCTTGAAGAGGAGCTCAACATGACCCAGCAATATGTGCTCACAGCCCAGAAAGCAAACTGTATCCATCAGAAGCAGCATGGCCTGCAGGTTAGAGGAGGTGATTCTCACCCTCTACTCCACTCTTGTGAGACCCCACCTGAAGTGCTGCATCCAGTTCCGGGGTACCCAGCACAGGAAGGACATTGACCTGTAGGAGCACATCCAGAGGAGGCCACAAACATGTTGAGTTTTCTGGAGCATATCTCCTGTGAGGAAATGCTGAGAGAGCTGGAGTTTTTCAGAGAAGAGAAGGCTCTAGGGACACCCGGTAAAATTATGGAGAAGGTCATTCTGAGTTATTGAAAAAACACTTCAGAGACAGTGCAGGCTTTGGTCAGAGACAGCATGGGTTCACGAGAGGAAAGTTCTGCTTAACCAGTTTATTTCATTTTTATGAGAAGGTCAACTATCTAGTTGACCAAGAGAAGTCAGAAGATGTGGGTTTGGATTTTAGCAAAGCTTTTGATACTGTCTCTCACAGTATCTCACTGGACAGAATGTCCATCACACAGCTAAGCAAGTCCATAATATGATGGGTGAGCAATTGGCTGACTAAAAGAGGTATAGTAAATGAGGTCACATCAGGCTGGGAGCCAGTCACCCCTGGCATTCCCCAGGACTCAGCTGTAGGCCCAGTGCTTTTCAGTGTTCTTATAAATCGTATGTACATGGGAGTCAAATGTACATTAAGTATATTTGCTGATGACAAAACTCGGATGAGATGTGGAAGCCCTCATGGGAAGAGAGGCTTTACAGAAAGGTCTGACTAGACTAGAGACCTGGACAATCACCAGCTGTATGAAATCTAACAAGAGCAAGTGCTCAATTCTTCAGCTGGGATGAGTTAGTCCTGGTTATATGTACAAACTGGGGGACAAAAGGCTGGAAAGCAGCCTGGCAGAAAGATTTCTAGTGATTTGGGTTAATGGCAAGTTAACATGAGGCAACAGTGTGCTCTAGGAGCAAAAAACAAGCCAGCTGTGTCCAGGAGTGCATCAAACACATTGCCGCCAGTCAAGGGAGGTGATTGTCCCACTCTGCACTACACAGGTGTGGCCTCACCTCAAATCCTGTGCGCAGTTTTGGGTGACACAATATAGGAAGGACAGCAAACTTAGAGTGTGCCTGGAGGAGGGCAAGCAAGATGGTGAAAGGTCTCGAGGGCAAGACCTAGAATGAGTGCCTGAGGTCACTTGGTTTGTTCAGGCTGGAGAAGAGAAGGCTGAGGGGTGACCTTATGGCAGTCTACAACTTCCTCAAGGTGGGCAGTGGAGGAGTAGATGCTTATCTCCTCTCTCTGGTGACCAGTGGTCAGACATGAGGAGGTGGAAAAAGTTTTCAGCCAGAGGGTGATCGATCGCTGGAACAGGATACCTGAGGAAGTGATCAGGGAACCAACCCTCCAGAGTTCAAGAAACATTTGAACTCTCAGACACATGGTGTGATTTTGGGAGTTGTCCTGGGCAGGACCAGGAGTTGGACTCAATGATCCTTGTGAATCCCTTCCAACTTGAGATGTTCTATGTTTCTATCCTTCTATCACCTCATCTATAATATATCTTGTCTGTCATTTATAGCATTACAAGTAAGAAGACACAGTGTGGAAAAAAATAAAAAAAGGAAAATAATAGTGGAGATGTAGAAAGAGGACACATCAATGCAGCAGCTTGCTTCTCCAGCTTTGGTGTTCTTCAGGATTAGGCAGACAACTCACTATGAAAAATATACATAACCAGTCTTAGAAATCTGTTAGATCTACACATATGCCAATATTTCTGACTAAAATTAGACTTCAGCTTTT
>NW_008665215.1:51023-89044 GCF_000695815.1 Acanthisitta chloris | reverse complement strand
GTTCTGCATCTTCAAGGTCACATGATTTTCACTGGAAGATGTAACTTCTCAGCATATCTAAAAAATTAAACAGGCTGAGTATGGAGGTGAGAAACACACCAGAAATCAAGGGAGTTCTTTACAAATGTTTTTCCATTGATCTAGGCAGTCGAAAGAAGCAGCACCCATAATGCAATACAGGAGTGAGAGGTAAAAACTGATCCACTTCACCTTGAAACCAAACTGACATTGAGAAACCTTTGAGGGAATTATTTGTCAGAATCCAATGGGCTACAGGTAGAGCTTCTGAGTTTGGGCAATTACAGTAAACTTTAGAGAAGAGACTGACTAGTTTGTGCTTCTTTGTGAATAAACTGAACATGGTTTATTCATTAAGTACTGGAGAGAATCTCCCTGTAATCCAACAACTTCCAACAAAAGGGGTCACAAAGTGTAGAAGATGCACAGAAATCAACAGCAAACACACAGATGTTGTACAGTCTTACAAGCTGACCCTACTTGAGAATCAATTCCTGAGTGACAGAATTTTGCTTTTACAAGGGATAATTTGCACATGGAGTGACTAAAGCAAAAAGCACATGTTCTGGAAAACTTGTCACAACCAGGGCTCAGAAACAAAACACAGTATTTATACCTGGCACTAAGAACACAGCCCAACCAGGCACTATCTCCAAAGTAAAAATGGCAGCACCTGAGCACTATTCTAGGAAACAGATCTAGATGTGAAGGGTTTGCTTGCATTTTCCCAGTGTTAGCAGCTTTCTCTTTGTATGACATTTGAAAATGAAGGCAGAAAATTAAAAAAAAATCCCAACAAACACAACCAACGAAAACCCAAAAAAACTAACAAAAAACCCAAACAGGATAGAAAAAGAGAGAAAGAAAATCCCAAAGAGAAAAAGCAGAAAATCTTTGCAAGAAAGCAAAGTCAAGACTACACATGCTGCCTGGCTAAAAAGAGAACTCAAGATGGCACAAGAAAGTCCTGATAGCTTTCCAAAAGCAAGGGTAAAAAAGAGGTGTTAAAACATGCAGAGATGAATAGAGCAAGCAAAGAACCCGTGGCAAGCACAGACAAAGAGAAACACATTGCCAGTACATTCTGCCTTCTCTTCAGGGGCTTTCAAGGACAGCAGAAAAGAGAACAAGTGAGTTCATTGAGGAAGAAAAAAATTCCACCAACACCCCGTTGATCCAGGAAAACTGCTGGTGGCAAAATGCCTTTGAATCACACCAGTATGTATGAAATTTGTGCAAAGCGGGATACCTATACCCCACTACTGACATTGATGGTCAAGAAGACTTTTGCACAGTCAAAATGTGAGGACATTTATGGGTTTCCCAGCTGTTGTGGAAGAGATACCTTTCAGGGCGTGGTGTTAGGAAGGTCCATAAACAGCTCTGCAGCTGGATCTGTAAAGGACATTTCTGGAAGTGCAACAAGAACTGGCTTACACTAATCTTCATGGTCACTTCAGAGATCTTCACTAATCTTCTTCTTCTTTTTTGCCATATGAGCTGTTTATGAACTTATCCCAAAATAAGCCCTGACTGACCATTGCAGCTTTTTTCTCTATATTGCATACTGTGATCCTAGCCCAGGAGAAACTCCCTGCCTGAGCATGGGCTGATGTTCTGCAGATACATGAAATGGATCACACGCCTTGACTACTGCCCACATCTTCAGGGCTCATCTTTGTCAGCTGTATAGAAGACAGGGATTCCACTGTTCTGCTTCACTAGCTGCCTGGAGACAGCCTCCTGGGCAGATCTAGCTGAGCTGGTGTTGCAGTGACCAGGACACCACCTCACAGACTGGTGTTAGTTAGCTAAGCCGTGCCATTGTCAGGCTCATGACACCTCCCATAGATGGGTTACTCAAGCCAACCACTCCCCCCACATAGGGCCAGGGTCTCTGAGATCTGAGACAGGGAGTGCTGGGAACAACAAACCGTAAGAGGCTGAAGCACACTATGTAAGCAGCTTATACGCCTTTTGTGGGCTGCATTCTGGTCATTTTACTTGCAAGCCAGAAGAGCACAATGAAATTGAGAATCCCCTTATATCCATTGTAGAGGGACGGCAAATACAGTGATCATTTTAATTACATTAAAACCACGTGTCAGACAGCTAAACTTGGGTGGACGCCTTTGCAACTTGGCTGGATTTGAATGGATTCAACTTGCATTCAGATTTGAATCTGGGTTTGCCCCTTAATCTTCCAGCTCTTTAGCATTTTGTGCAATTTCATTCCATGCAACCTCCTAAGCGATAGCTGGTGTCATGACATAGAGCAGACTCAATGTCCTTGCACCATTCACTTCATCTGGGCTCTCCCCCAAGGTCAAGGATGCACAGTTTGTTTGTTTGTTTGTTTATATCTTTAGCCAGGCTGCAAAATCCAGCTTTTTAGAGGGGGACACAAAGAGCCTTTGATCTCGAGCAACAATCAGCAATGAGCTTTTCATTCCTGGAACTGCTTACATTGATTTGTCCTAGCTCACAAACTCAAGCCTCTCTTCCCAAGCAGAAGGACAAGAAACATCTCCTTTGTTCTTGTTGTTCAGATTGTTTGCTCATTATCCTTTAAGATGAAAGTTTATGCTTTCCACAGGTTTCTAAGGTATAGTGAATGCACTTTTCTCTTAAAGCTGTGATGAAAATAGTGTTCTTTGTTTATTCATCAATGGAACAACAGAATGGGAAGGGATGTAGAAAGACCACTGAAGGATTACTCAAAACTATAGATTTTTCCTCTTCTTAAGAAGGGTAACATGGAGTTAAATAGAATTGCAGAGTTATAGTACAAATCAACTCACTTGCCCCCACAAACAGCACAGCGTTGCTGCGATCAGTCTCATTCACAGTCCTGTGACTGCGCAAGTGTTCCCCACAGACTGTCTCCTGGATGTCCTCAGGTATCCTTCTTCAGAGGCTGCTGCACTGCCCCGTTTCCTAGAGTTTTTGCTCCAGCCTTATGGCTTTTATCCTAGCTCCACAGCCAGACTCTTCTGCTTTACAGTAATGACTGCTCTCAAATAGTTATCAGACTTTATTTCCTAATTAGAGAGATGTAGGCAGTACAACACACACAATGCCAATAATCTATGGCTTATGGATGTTTATCTAGTACCTGCCAAAATTGTGACTTTTATTCCTGCCTGGCATAATGTTTTGGCAGTCTTTTGACATCAAAAGAGAGATAGTTAATCCTCATCCACGCCTCAATGAAAACCAAAAGACAACACTCCTCTGTAAACTTGGAAAGCGATTACCACTCAATTCTGCACAGAAATTCCAATGCAAAGAACAGGGCAAATCAAAGATAAGATCTGATTTATAAGTTCTGCCTTAAGACCCCAGAATCCCATTCCATCCATGCATGTGCATGTGATGGAAAGGTTTTAGCAGCAACATGTTTTGCTAAGTAAACAATAGCAAGTTAAGACAGAAGAAAAATATTTCCATTCCACCGATGTCTAAACAGGAATAAGTTATGCCTAGCAATAAGTTATGAATAGCTTTCATGTTCTGAAACTTCATAATGCTCTTAAATTTTAAGCTGCCTGTACTTAAGGAGATTTTGTTTAAACTAACATGGAACTATGAAAGTTGCAGGAGTGACCTCCTGCTTTTCACTACACCTACATAAATATTAATGTTCTCTTTTGACAACCACATAGCAAGTTACCTTTGCTAACAAACATTAGTTTTATCATCCTCTTAAAAAAAAAGTTATTTTAAAAGAATTCCTACCCAACTGATGAATATCTTACTGTTCTAAAAGTCCAGTTTTACTTGAGGGTTTTTTTTTTGCCATCCAGAATATGGTTTAAAACAAGAGTCTCAGATAAACTCCTAATATGAATACTGGAAAGGAGAAATAAACGTAATAGAGAAATTAGTCACATCTCCTTGTCAAACCCTTTTCAATTTTGAATATGCATACAGAAGGCAGCACTCAAAATTTCCAGTTTCATATCTTGTAATGCCTTTTGAAAATGTGCCTGCATCTTTCAAACTAGAGTGGGGAAAAGGGCCATAAAGACACCCATTTTTGCAGTGGAAATCTTCTGGACTTGTGTCTGATAGGAGGATTTAGCTTTCAGACTGAGTATACAGAGCATTATTTGTGTACTTCAAGAAATATGCATGGCAGATCCTGTATAACTATATATATATAAAAAACAATGAATCCATGCCATGACAAAAATCTGTTCATTCAGGGCAGGGTATCAGAATCAAGGGGTTTCAGCCAAATTGTATCATCATTAAGTATCCAAACCTGCAGCAACATTGAAGTAGGTGAAGATCTTAGTACATTTTTAGATACTGTCTCCTACTTAAGGCAATGCTTCTAACTCCCTCCTACAGAACTACCACTTGTGAGCTGATGTGTAGAAAAGGACAGGGCTTGTGCATTCCAAATGCACTCCCTAGCACACAAATAGGTGTAACTCCAGCTAAAAGGGTCCCTGGGAGAGAAAACAGCAAGACAAAAATGACCACAGACAGTATACCAGCATGCATAACCTGAGGTTGTCTCAACAAACCTTCTGAAGATGGTGGCTATTTTCATTAAATGATGGAAATACTCACAACCCCAGCCTTTCACAACCCCAGCTGTCTGGGCAGTTTAACCACTCCACTTGAATGGATCTGCAAGCCCTCACTGCAGAAGCTCCTTACCTCGTTTGCAGTGGCACTATCATATTTCACTGGTGCAAGCATAAGGAACAGGAACTCAGGTGGTTGTGGTAATTCCCACAAGTTCTCTGATGCTTGTTTCAGAGCTGTGAAGGGTTTTTTTGGTGTGATTTTTTAAAGAGTTGCTACTTGTGACCTGCAAACCTATGTCCCAAACAAGGACACACTCTGAGTTTATTTTGAGAACTGGTAGGAAGCATCTCATAATTATACCGCTGTCAGCTGCTCACCCTCCGGGCATTCAGCTTTCTAGCAAATAATTTTCTAGCAGTATTTCTGCATTAAACTTCTAGAATCCTATACAGAAAATTTCCTTTCTTTCTGAGGGCATAGGAATCTTAAAAAGTGGATCTTGTGGATAGTTAGAGTAAAGAGATATATCAGATCAAGTAGAGGGACAAAAGGCAATGGTCACAAGCTGCAGCAAGGAAAATTCTAGTTGGATATAAGGGAAAAAAATATTGCCATATGAGTGGTTTGAGGACAGGACAGGTTGCCCAGAAATGTTGTGAAATTCTCATCCTTGAAGACTGCCAAGATGTGACTGAACAAATTCCTGAGCAAAGTGAGCTGGCTTTGAAATCAGACCTCCTTGAAGCAAGAGGCTGAGCCAGATGACCTGCAGAGCTCCTTCCACCCTCAGCCACCTTATGGCCTCACATTCTTCCCACAGCACCACCCTTCAGTACAGCTGGTGTTCCAGGCTACATCCTAGAGCAAATCCTAAGAAAAAGCTTATCATGTGGCACTGCACAATTTACAGTACAAAACTTTTACTAATATTCAGGCAAAACACCTGCTATCTTAATTTCACCATGATATTTCATGGTAAACTTTCATGTGGTGGCTATAATTTGATTCAAAAATGAGGTTTACAGCTTCTAAATATACAAAGTATTCCATTTTGCTATCTCTAAAGTAATCACCCATGTCTAAAACTAGATCTTCCCTCTAAAATCACACCTAAACCCAAAAATAATTTTACATTTTCTTCTGTTATTCTACTGCTGTCTAAAAGCTGATGGTAGAGGTAAAATCTTGGCCCCTTTGCACCTAATGAAAAATTTAAAAATCAGGTTTTATAATGTAAGATTTTAATAGAATCATAGAATCATCATAGAATGATTTAGGTTGGAAGGGACATTAAATATCACCTACTTCCAACCCCCCTGCCATGGGCAGAGGCACCTTCCACTATACCAGGTTGCTCAGAACTCCATTCAACCTGGTCTTGAACGCATCCAGAGATAGGGCATCCACAGCTTCTCTGGGCAACCTGTTCCAGTGTCTCACCAACCTCACAGTGAAGAATTTCTTCCTAACATCCAATCTAAATTTCTTCTCTTCTAGTTTAAAACTGTTCTCCCTTGTCCTAGCACTATCTGCCCATGTGAAAAGTCACTTTCTATCTTTTCTACAAGCCCTTTCCAAGTGCTGGAAGGCTGCAATGAGATTTCCCCAGAGCCTTCTCTTCTCCAGGCTGAACAACCCCAGCTCTCAGCCCTTCCTCACAGCACAGGAGTTCTAGCCCTCTGATCATCTTTGTTGGTCTCCTCTGAACCCAATCCAACTAATCCATGTTCTTCCTGTGCTGAGGACCCCAGAACTGAATGTACTGCTCCAAGTGGAGTGTCACAAGAGCAGAGGGGCAGAATCACCTCCCTTGACCTGCAGGCCATGTTTCTTTGGATACAGCTCAGGATGCCATTGGATTTCTGGGCTGTGAGCACACACAGTTGGCTCACCAGTCCAGTTTTTCATCCACCAGAACCCCCAAGTCCTTCTCAGCAGGGCTGTTCTCAGTGAGTTCATCTCCCAGGTTGTACTCATGTCTGGGATTGCCCTGACAAGGGTGCAGCATCTTGCACTTAGCCTAGCTGAACTTCTTAAGACTCTCCTGGGCCCACTTCTTAAGTTTGTCCAAGTCGCTCTGGATGGAATTCCATCCTTCTGTTCTGTCAGGTGCACCACTCAGCTGAGGGTGCACTCGGTCTCACTGTCTGGGTCACTGATGAATATATTGAAGAACATCTGTCCCTAGACAGAGCCCTAAGGGACACCACTCACCATCAGCCTCCACCCAGGCACACAGCCATCAATCACAACTCTGTCTGCATCCATCCAGCCAATTCCTTATGCAACATAAAGTCCACCCTTCAAACACCTCTCTTCAATTTGGATATAAGAATGCCATGTGGGACCATGTTGAAAGCCTTGCAGAAGTCTATTTTGTATCTGGGATTATTTTTTTATCATGTTTCAGTTAATATTTCCTGAAATTATCTCAATTTATTATTTTATTACTTAGATTGCAAATGGGTAGCGTTTATATGTATCTGTTGCAATTCTATTCACAGTTGTCTTCATTTGTCTCTCTGGTAACTGTGTGAGATGTCCTTCAGCTCTGCATATCTGTTAACCAGGACCAGACCTATCCTATCCTCAGAATCCAGTTCTCATTTTACCTATATTCTGTGTCTGGAGTCCCAGTTATATGGCCTGTTGTACAACTATTCACAACTCTTGTCAGTTAATTACTTGCTGGCAAAGGTTCTGTATGTCGTTAATTGTGGCTCTTCTTCATTCTTTCTGTTCTGACAGTATGTGACTTCTCAGAGAGAAGACAAGCCACAGGGCCAGTCTGAATTCCTTAGTGATCTGCTTTTACCACATCTGACTTTCTTTTATTAGATATATGCAAAATTAGATCTGTAATTACGGCTCCTATTACCCCATCCTTTCTGATCTAGTGACAGATGTTCCCTCTGGCATTTGGTAGTTCTTAGATGCAAGATAAGAAAAATAAGTTTAGGAAGGTAAGTTATTAACTTGGATTGTCAATACACGGTTTCCTGATGACAAAGAGAAAGGCTAGGTGACCAGTAGAAGTGGAAAAGGAAATTGTCCTAGCCATAGACACTAAGATTCTAACAGAGATGAAACAGTACATGTGAGCACATTTACAGGAAACCAGTGCACAGCTGCCTGATGGGTGGAGATATGTGCTCACTGATATTATTTAGGAAAATAAAATTGGCTAGGAATAAAAAAGGGAAAAAATCTTACACTTGGGAGGCAAAAAGAAAAGGGAAGTAAAAATGGAATTTGTTCTTCATATCAACCAGATTGGGGTTTTTTAGGGTTTTTCTATCCTTCCAGGATTTCTTTCAAGCTTACTTGACACAAATGGTTTGGAAGATACTGTGTGTGAGATTGCTAGGAGGCACGAGTACCCCTTCAAACAAGGTTCTGTCTTCCACATGAGAAGTTCAGGTCATTCAGTAGAGTGTATGTTGAGGATCATATAGAAACTCAAAAAAAGAGATAGGTAGTTGCAGAAGACTCAGAGGAAAATCTCTCAAAGTAGAAGTTCTCAAAATGCAGTTTTCTAGAAAATGTGAAAACAGGACTTTTCTTCTAAGAATAGTCTGAGGCAACAAAGAAGCAAATCTGGATACATGCTGTCACTTCTTTTGCTTTAGCAATCACAGTGAGGCGAGCCCTCATACATCAGTTTTGTGTAATGAAGCTGGAGCACAGCTTCCAGTGTAAGAGGAGAAGAAGCAGGGAAGAGAAGAAGTATTACAAGTGTTTTTTTCTGGTCATCACCCTCCATAGAAACTGAAGCAATTCATAAAGATTCCCACAGCAACTTCTTCATAAAACACACAGCTAACATAAAAATCCCCAAAGTTAAACCAAGCTTTCTGTGATCAAGCCTCTAGGCTAAACTGCATCGTCCATGGCCAGTACCGATTCCCGTATGAAATATGTTTCTCCAGCTGGCCTGAATTTTCTGTGCCAGAGTGTGTTTCTGAGTAGACTAAGGAAGGTCTTTACAGGCTCTCCAGACTGATATCCAGGCCAAATTTGAAGCTCAGGCCCTTCAAAGCTGGAGCAAACAGTATAGCTCTTTCAGCACACCTTTAATATAATAACATCAGTAATCAGCCCCCTGCAGAAGTAAAACTTACTAATACACAGCTCTTCAGTGAAATAATAAGGCATAGGAGGGCGTAAAGTAGAGAGACTGCTGTGGACCTGCTGGTCACATCTACACTGCTTTTTGAGCTTGATCTCCAGTTCTGTCCTGGGCAGGGAGAGGGAATGTGAGTCAGAGACCTGTTCTCCAAGCTGTCAACAATTCATTCCCATGGCCCCTCTGAGGCAGTGGCAGTACCTGTTTGTGCCCATACCTGGCATCCCACACCAGTCTGGAAGGCTGACACCTGGTCCTGAGGACATGTGCATGTGCGTGCTTACGTGCACATGTGCGTATGAGGAAGGCTAATTTTAGCCAGAAGGTTCCTGCCTGGGTGCTGAGTCAGGGAACAGGCTGCTCACTGTCAGGTAAAGCACTCTTCATCTCCAACAGGAGGCAAAATAAGTTGCTGCACTCCAGGACAGCTCATGTTTAATCTCCTCACTTGCATCAGCTGTTGGATGAGAAGAGGTGCCAGACAGCCCCTCCACAGCTCCCATGCTCCCAGAGCCATGAGGAGCAACAGACAGGTGAGCTCTTGACTCAAGTCCTGTGTTCCTGAATGCTCTGGAGTTCTGATGGGAAGCTAGGTCTGAATGCCTGGAATGGAGATGGCAGTGGAAATGAAGCAGTGCTTAGAAAGCTGCTTCCTCAGCATTGGACACCTCCAAATGAATGAGTGCTGGGACTGGCAATGTATTGTCCTGGGAAACACAAGCCCCTCAGTAAGCCATGTGTCATTGTCACCCTTCAGATCAGCCTCCAGATGAAAATGACAGCTCTTCCTGGGAGTTCCAGGCATGTGACCTAGAAAGACAAAGGCAGTGTAGTTGCCACAGGGAAATTCTGGTGAAAAAAGAACAACAAAATGGCACTGCATGTTCCCTGTGGCTCTTCTGCCTTCCTGCAGCTGCCACCATCACCTGTCTAGTTTTCCCATTCCTGGGACTCCTGGGCCAGCATACAACCAAGCCAGGGAGACATGGCTCCAGGCATAATCTAGGTAAAACTGTGAAGGACCTTCCACAAATGCAGCCTCGAGTCTAACACTGATGAACTCCCATGTCCTCCTCCTTCTTCTCCCATACAGTGAAGAACCAAATGAGACTAAACATCAAGCATCCAGTGACAAAGTGGTTTGGGTGGAAATGTCTAGTTGTGGCCCCATGGCCTGGAGTGGCTGCCTGAGCATGGGGAGGACACAGTCTGGGGTGTGGTTGCTGCTTGCAAAGCCTGTGGTGGACCACGCATCTGTGTCGTGAGCCAAAAACTCAATCAATCAGCTTGGGGAGTAATGATCAGGAAAATGGAACTGGTGCACAGCACAAAAGCAGGGGTGTAGGAGGGTTTGTGTCACAGAATAACAGGATAATCAGAGTTGGAAGGGACTCTTGAGTATCATCTAGTCCCACTCCTGATCTCAGGACAACCCTGAGAATCACACCATGTCCCTGAGAGCATTGTCCAAACACTCCTGGAACTCTGTCAGGCTTGGAGCTTTGTCCACTGCCCCAGGGAAGTGTTCCAGTGCTCAAACACCCTCTGGGGGAAGAATCTTTACCTTATATCCAACCTAAACCTTCCCTGACACACCTTCAGATCATTCCCTCAAGTCCTGTTGCTGGCTGTCACTGAGCATGTCAGTCCCTGCCTCCCCATTTCCTTTCGTGGGGTAGCTGCATACAGCAATGAGGTTTCCCCTCAGTCTCCACTTTTCCAGGCTGAACAGCTCAAGTGAACTCAGCCGTGTGCATTTTGATGATTTTGACTTTGAAAAGAAGAGGCATTTTCTTAAGCAAAGGCCAGCTCTAAGTCATCACCTCTCTGCCAGAAGTGAAGACTTAGCAGGCTGACCCCCATAAGAGGCTGAAGCAGAGTGGGTTGCATGTTCCCGAGCTGTCCCACCCCTTCAGCAAGCCACTCTGCCAAGGAAAAGGGAGCAAAAGTGTCCCCAAGGGAAAGCCTTCTGGTGAAGGACCTGAGAGTCCTGTAGGGTGTTTGATGTTCTTGACAAAACCACTGGTGTCTGGCTTTCCTCCACATGCAGGATGTCTGCTCTTGTGCAGCAGCTGCTGGAAGCTGAGCTTCTCGTTCCCAGCTGCTGTGGCAGGGTCTGCCCATCACCACCGCTCATCTCAGCAAGGGCAGATGGGTAGGATGCTAGATGGCTTTGCAACAGCAGCCCCAGCAGTGTCAGCAGCTGGATGGAGAAGATGGGGTGCCATGAGCATGCACACAGCCAGCAGAGGCTGCTTACAGCTGCTGTGAATAGCCTGAGCTGTATGGCTGGTGGCAGAGCAGAGCCAAGCACACCCATCACAACAGTGTGCATGAACTCTGGTTCTCTGTTCCATGGAGACTTCAAGGAAGAAACAGACATTCTCTGGTGTAGATAGAAAATCTATGTTGACCTGTTTTCTTGGATGTGTCTGTAAATCATAGTCACTCTGACATGGTTTTACCCAGGTGTGATGCTCAGGGGGACTCCATTGGCCTGGAGATTTCTGCACAGAGTTGCACTACAGTGTTTCCTTGATGCCCTGGGTGTAATTCAAGACAGAACTTCACACAGCTGACAGATGAAGCCATGAAGCTGTGGTAAAGCATTCAGGGCTTTATTGCATCTGTAGTGACCTTAAGCCACTTCATTCCTTTTGCCTCAGGTTCTTAGCTATAGAAGAAAACTAAATGCACCTTATGTCTCAAGGGTACTCTTTAGTTAAACCTGTTAATTAGTATAACATATACAGTTATTATGGCAAAGGAGCCTATATAAGCAGATAAGAAATACTGCTGTGTTTAAGCAGAGGAAGATGTCACTAAATGATTGTCAGTATAAGCTCTAAGTATATTGGTTTCTTCACAAAGCAAGCTGTCCAGTGCTGTGATCTAAGTAAGTGTGTCTCACATGAGCTCAGTCCACATTGCATGGAAATAAACCTTTTTGCAAGACTGTCTATTTATACACTGTAGTGTGGGCAAATGCGAGCTCTCTCTGCTCCTACTCCATGCTAAAAAAAGCCCCATGAAGCTGTATTAGTGCAGATAACACAAGGTAAGTGCCACAGGTAAACTCCAAGAGCAAACTGTGTCTGTCTGCAGAAAATGATGGCTGAACCATTCTCCTGAATCTCACTGCCAGTAATGAACAGCTTTCTGCAGAAAGTCCCTGCACTTTCTTGTACTCCAATGCAACAACAACCAATCTGTGGAAAGCAGTTTGAAGCAACAAAAAAAGAAGCAAGTGAGAGGCGAGAAGCACAGTTCTCCTGTGCCTGTGATGGCTGTTTGCTGCCTTCTGTTCACAGGAATGTGGCAGTACTTTTCACCGAAGTCAGAGGATGTCTGCTTTAAAAAGAGAAAATAATGTTTAAAGAAAGGCTGTTTGCCTTTCCTCCAGGCCAATTTTCCACAGTCCATTTCTATATATCTGAAGCCAGGCATTGATAGTAGGAGTCCTGGCACAGTGCATCTCTCTCAAGTGAGCGGCACCAGCAGCTGCTGCTGCTGTCGACTCCACAAACAGGGGAGTAAATCCTGCAGCCTCTGTCCAGCCACAGCTCCATCGCTACAGACCACCAGATTTGTCCTAACTCACTTTTTCCATTCTCCTTCAGTTTTTCAAAGTTCCAAATGCTCTTTTAGACTCACACTTACATAAAGATGGCAACTATTTGACTGAAGTCTGTGACTCAGAGTATATTTAGGAATAAACTGCTGGCATTTGTTCAAGAAGAAATATGAATAAGTGCCTAAGAAGTTTATTTAAAATATTTTTTTCTCTTCCAGCATCTCTACTGCCTGTGAATTTTATGAGAGAAAGAATCTTTTTTCTCTTATTAAAGACATACAGTTAGACCCCCCCCTTTTAATATAGGAGATTTCTGACATAAGAACATTTTCCTGTTTGATATGTTACTAAAATATGCTGTTGACAGATATTCTGCCAGTAGTGATTTCTCTTGGGAAAGCGAAGTAGTATAGACTTCCTTCCTCATTTGAGTTAAAAAAAAAACCACACTGAAATGTGTTTTTCCAGGCAGCTGGTCAAGGAAGCAGGTGTCAGGCTCATAAGAAAGTCTGCAAGTTCTGCATCACAGCCCCCTTCTTCCCCTGCCCAGCTGATGGCAACACCCGACACACACTGAGACTGTTCCTTGTGTGTGTAAGAAAATACTTCCTTGTTGCCCCGAGGCGCACTTAGCCTATGCTATATATAATTTGACAGTCGTTTCTGCTGCAAGTTGTACAAACAACTTCCAGTTCACGTTGTCTTTATTTCCTGCTGCAGCTATCTGTCATTCGAGGAAGCTAATGTCTTTGCAAGTTGTCCAGCTGCTTGGTTTGGATATTTGGCAGGCTCATCTATATTTTCTGATTTCATAAATCCTTTCCAGCCTTCTGCTTCTCCTGTCTGTCCTGCAGCATTTACCTCTCTCTCTTATCCCTCCAACTAGTCCGCTAGTCTCGCCCTTTCATTTCCAGATCCATATCAAAATCCCCATCCATCCACGCATTTAAACCCTCCAATGACTTTCTTTCCTTGCACACTAGGCTCTGTTATGCTCTCCCACACCCCACTCCTCCTGCTCTAGCAGTACCAGCCTGTTCTGTGTGCCCAAGCACAATCTCCCCTTGTTGAAGCAGCCATTGCCAGCTCGCCTGCCCAAGCCATCTGGACTCTCAGCCCTCTGCTTCACTTAGTCCCATGGCTCTATGAGCTTATCTGTGTGCCCTTCCCTTGACAATTAATTTCTTTCCTCTATCCATAGTTTTTCAGGCTGTAAATCAAGGATTACTAATTCTCTCTGTGAAAGATTTCAGAAAGCAAGATAAATTGGGCGCTCTACGGATTGACATGAGATCATGTTGTGTTTTATTGTCCTAAGAAGTGCTTGACAGGCAGGTACTACACTGTGTACCAAAGGAACATCTGATGGAAGGGAAAATGCTATAAACACATGCATGACACACAGCCCACTTGTAAACCTGGTATTTACAAGGGTTAACACATAGTGTTATATACAAATGCTAGTGCTATGCATCATTATTTATTTCCTTGCATTATTTCCTTATTTTATATACTCCAGATTTGCAAAGAGGAAATAAAAAATGGCAGCTTCTCAAGTTTGGTTAAATTTTGGCAAAAGTCGTGTTTCTAAGGGTGATTATTGTATGCAGGTGGTTTCCTTCAGTAAGGGTTTGGAGTGCCTTTTGTTTTTTTGGTGGATAATATAAAGTAAATTCTTAAGAAAACAAGAAAAGGAAATATAGATGAAGGCAGAAAATAAAAGCAAGTAGCACACAGACTTAGAGAAACAGATTTACCACCCCAAAAAAGGACTGAAATCCTGCTAGTGGCCACAGGAGGTTGACAGCAATAAAATTAGAGCTCAGCTTGTCATTTTGCCATTAGTTCTTTTCTTTTAAAGGTCCATTTCTCAAAGAGCTACTTTATTCTGCTTTCCTGGAGGTATGTAGGTAAATCTCCACCTACTACCAAAGCAAACCAGCTCCAACCAGGCTCGTGTGCATCCTTGCCAGCTTGGAGCACACACAGCTCTTGGTTCAAGCTGGCCCTGGCACATCTCAATGCAAACCAGGTGGCCTCACTGCCCTGCTAACTGGTTACTGACAAATGCTTAAAGGCACTTATGCTTTAACTCCCAGATAAATCACTAATTTTGTTCTCTTTGAATCAGATACTTGCTTTCATTAAACTTTTAAGAATTTGTATATCTGTAAAACTTCCACCCTTCTTCCAAGTAAGGCTGCAACTGACCAATGGGCTTAAAACTTGCTAAGCAGAAGCCAGCAGGAAAATGGACAGAAAGAGCTAACAAGATCCCCAAGGCCTTGCTGTGGCAGGAGGCCATGGTGCTGCTTGGATGGCATCACTCCCTCTTGTGAATTTCAGCACTCCTCCCTGGGGAGGTCTGACACCCCAGCAGTTGCACCCTCCAGGTACAGTCAGAGTACATGGGAGGGAGAGAAGGCACCTTGAATACTGTGGGCAGTTCTGAGCAACACAGTACAATAAAGATATTAAGCCATTAGCAACTGTCCAAAGGAGAGCAATGAAAATGGTAAAGGGCCTTGAGGTGCACGCATGTGAGGAGCAGCTGAGGTCACTTAGTCTGTTCAGCCTGGAGGAGACTGAGGGGAGACCTCATCACTGTATACAACTTCTTGACAAGGGGAAGTGGAGGGGCAAGCACTGACCTCTTCCCTTCCTTCCCTTCAACCAGTGACAGGACCTAAGGGAATGACCTGAAGTTGTGTCAGGGGATGTTTAGGTTAAATATTAGAAAAAAATTCTTCACCCAGAGGGTGTTTGAGCACTGGAACAGCTCCTCAGGGCAGTGGTCACAGCACCAAGCCTGACAGAGTCCAGGGAGCATTTGGACAATGCACGTCATGTGATTCTCAGGTATGTCCTGTGCAGGCTCAAAAGTTGGACTCAATGATTTTTGTGGGTCCCATCCAAATCTGAATATTCTGTGACTGTGTGATTCTGTGACATCTAGGTCTTGGCTGTAGTGCTGGATCCCAAAAAAGGCTTGCATATAAAAAAAAAGATATAGGAGGACTTTTCTCCCACACTGCAGTCCAATGCCTGCCTGGTCATTTTAAACTTGACAGGATCCCCTCAACTGAGCTGTCATTTCCACAGAAACCAGCAAGTCTATCTGCAGGGCACTTCTCAGTCTAGCTGACCTGAATACCAACAGATACATATCTTCTAGGAAAACTTCCCAATTCTGGGTCACCAATGGATGACCTAGCCACATTCTTTTGTTATGCTGGGGTGAGACCTGGTCAGTCTTGAACTCTGCAAAGACAACCAGCAGGTGTGCCATGGCTGGGAGATGTGTTATTCCTTGGCTAGATGTCCAGAGCTGGGATTTGAGTCCCTCCCCAGGAATACAGTGTGACAAAAAAAACCCTGGAAACTGTATGTGCTTCCTTAGATTTGCATTTTGACCCCTCTGTTCCTCATACTTGTCCCCTGTTCCTTATTCTTTATCACCCTTGATAAGACGATTAACAATACTTCTGACTTGCCATCTCTTTCTGATCCAGCAAACAGCAGGCACTGTCTCTAGGTCTGTGTTTTGGCTGTACCTTGACATTGTTTTAGACTTTCACATGCTATTTGAATGGAAAATGTATAGAAACATTACATGTTTCTAGTAAGAGAAAAGTATCTGTGCGAAGGGCAGTGATTCAAAACCTAGTTCCCTCTTTGAAACCCAATGGTGTAGCTGTGCCTTGCACAAATTCCAAGCAACAGCACTTTTCTGGCATTGATAAGAAGGAGGACAGGATGCTTACTGAAGTCAGATGGCAAAGTGGGATAAACCTTGATGAAAGACCAGGCAGACTCCCTGCTGGTCCCTTTCTGTTACAGTCAAGGAAAATCCGCTGAGCTAGGTAAATTGCCAGCAACAAGGACATTTGCTCTTTCCCAAGAACCCTTTCATATATGTGACAAAGCACCAGGAAACAGACAGTGATATTCTCCTGCTGCATGGGAGTCAGTACAACATGTGTCCGGCCTGTTTGCCACTTATTTGCAGCCTGAGTACATACAGCACTCATAGCTGCTGTGTACTTGATCTTCTTCCAGAACCCTCTAGAGAGCAACAGAATTAGATCTCCAGTGAGCTTAAAGCACCAGCTTCAGCCAATATTGTCTGAGGCTGATGGCCTATTGCAGTTTATATCCAAGACAAATCCTGCCAGTAATTTGGACAGAAGTATAGCATGTCATGTAAGTGATTTGCACAAAAGCCAAGAAAGGGTTTCTCATTTATCTGGAGGGAAAGTTCATGAAATGTTCCATTTCCTGCTAGTACTGCCTTTACAGGTGATTTTCTATTACAATCTTAGGCTCCCTGTTATGCTGGTTAGTGTGTGAGTAACAAGACCTGAAGAGATAAGGGCATTCATTTGAAGCCACAGCTGCAAGGGTGAAGGAGAGCTAGCAGCCTGATAGAGACACAGAGACCTCTCACATATCCTTATATTATTTTCCCTGAAATTAAAATAAAGAGTCATCCTAATTAATAGGTTTTGACTCAACCTTTCCTTTAGCCATGATGAAAGAACACTGACATTAATGAGCTACTCATGTATCCACCACTGAAACCCTGGAACTTACAGCTGAAATAACGAGCGACCCTTATCTGACTGCAGCTGTATTTTGCTTTCCTGCAATGTAAATGCTTTTTTTTTTTTACAAATATGTTCCTGCCTAATCCAAGTTTTGCTTATAAGGACTTACTTCTGATGTAATCAAACTTACATTCAAAGCAGATTTAAAAGGCTCTGAGAACACAAGCTAAGAAAATTTGTGCAAGACTAAAGCAGAAAGTATATACATCATCTAAAATGATTAAAGGAAATGAGCTGTGCTATGAAAACTAGAACTAAGCAAGCTTTTTCTTCTTAGGATTTTTATGTGTCGCTCCATAACCTCCTCCTCAAACACATTGCTTCAAATAAATTCAGCTCCCTACAACCCACTCCTCCTCTGCCTTGTCCTCAACACCATGAAGGGCAGCAGGTGTAACCTGGAGAGACAATGACAAAACAGTATGTAACAGTGGAGTTCTGCCCATCATGTCCTCCATGGGGTACTCATTTGATTCTTCCTCTACCAAGCAGGACCTGATTTTCAAAAAACTTGTAGAACTGTCCTTGCTTACTTTTCAGACTCTCCTTCTGTACTGCATTTGCTTGAAATCTGTGAACAGTTACTGGAACGGAGATAGAGGGAGAAACGCCAGCAGAAATAGACAGGCAGGCATATGGTCAATGAGACTGGGAATATCTTCTTCCATTCAAAATTCTGGTTAAAACTCAGCAAAAGGTTGTTTGTTTATGAGACAAGACAGTGGAGGCACTCCCTGAGCTAAGAGAGATATTCTTGAACCACATGGAGAACAAGATAGCCAGGCTGGATGAGGCCTTGAGCAACCTGGTATAGTGGGGAGGTGTCTCTGCCCATAGCAAGAGGAGTTAGGACTAGATGAACTCTAAGGTCCATTCCAACCCCTAAAATTCTATGATTCTATGAAGATCAGTGTTGCCACTTAGCCCATTATTTTATGCTTCACTGTATGCTGGCCCCTCTTGTTTTCCTTTCCTTGACTTGGAAAACTGGGATGTTGATTACAGGATAATTCAAGAACTTGCAAAGCAATATAGCTTTTGAGGTTATTTCCATATCTTTAACAGCTAGCTGCTGTTAATAATAGGCCTTCATTTATATGCTAAGTTACCTTAGAATGAATTTCTGATGTGCATTTGCAGACTTATGAGCTACTTGCAGCTGTTGCAGTCTAAAGTTAAAGAAGGGCCAGAAGTATTGCATTCCTGAGAAGTAGCCCCTGTGATATTTTGCAGTCATAGGGTAGCTGTGTTGCCAGGCATGCTTCACAGTGAAGTGATAGGCATATAACAAGCTGGTTGTCTGGCTGCTACATACCACAGATTAGTTGTCATGCCTCGGTCGAAACCATAAAGCGAAAAATACTTTTCCCTTTCCTGAAAATACGGCATACTGTAATAAAAGACAGGCTCCTCTCCACTCTTATATTAGCAGCTTCCATCATACAGTTTTCTTAGGAAAAACACTCTCAAGGATCAGATAAAACAAATAATATCTACAGTATCTTGTGTGCAAGATTTGTTTTGAGTTGCGTGAATTAAGGATAACACTTGTGTCTCTCCTGTCATGATAAAAATTACCACAGATGAATGCAAACCATTCATTTTTATGGACTCCGTGCCTAAGAGAGTTTCATCAATGTCACTGCATGCTGTAATTTGCATCTGGATCTATTATGGCTGAAAGAGGCATCAAATCACAAGTAGCTAGGCAACCCCCCCCACCCCTCCATATTCTGGGGGTCTGTCTATTCATATAGAAAATGTTGGGCTTCTGAATGATGCTAGTAGGAGTAAAGCTGTAACAGAAAGAGAGCTAAAACCTTTTCAGATTTCTTAAATGTGGCATCTCCTAATTCACCCTCAGAAACACTGAATACTCTGCACCTTTTACCCAGATTTTTGGAAAATTTAATTAAGTGTGTAACCAATCTGTGGGAGAATTCGCAAAGGTCATTAAAGGACAAGATTGGAAGGGAACAAAAAGTGTGCAGTACTGAAGAGGCTGTTTACATTAGCTCTTAAAAAAAAGTCCAAAACTTTCTCTTAAACTCATAGAAACACAGGGATTTTGCCTCTTTTGGGACATCATACCTGAATTGTAAGATCAGAACAACACCCTGCCTAAAATGAACTTGAAACAAGGAAAAAGTTAAGCAAATTTTCAACAAGAAAAAAAATAAATAAATGAGATGACTCCAGAGGACACTTAAAAGTTCACTGAGTCTGTTCTGTATGCAATTTGTGAGCCACCTTTTTTTCAATAAGTCTGGCATAACAGGCTTTAAAATTTTTTAGGTCATTATGGTGCCACAGTTTTCATGTGCACTCTCCTGTTAACTTACTGCGCAAATGTACCATAAATTCTTTTGCTATATCATTTGAACAATGCAAAAGGATAATGGTAGACTTGCTTCATGCATCTTACAGTAATCATCTCTTCTTATCTACTAAGTCATTTTCCAGGTTATTAAAGGGTGACAGTCACCTTGTGAAAACTTGCCTCAACTGTCATTGGTAGAAAGCCCTTTACAATACCTGTCACAGTGGCAACTGCAATTTGCAGCAGCTGGGGAGGTCTGTGGACATAGTTGAAGAGAGATCTGTGGGGAGGGAGAGAATTTCTATTACCAGCTGGAAAACCCTGACTGAGCTTGCAAAGTCCACATCCTTCTCTTCAGGCCCGAAACATTAGGAGTAACATTAAAACCTAAATACTGATCAAATTAAAATAAGATGATACCTAGTGAGTAGTAAATGTTAATACTCTTACTGGACTTACCATCACACTTGATGGAGGTAAAAAGGAGTAGCCCTAACACTAGGAATATCTTCCTGTATCTGGTTCCTGCTGGGTCTTTCATCCACACCTCCTTCCTAGGACTAGCTATTTGAATTCGGCAGACACCCACTGTCCAGTCTAAAGCTGCATTCCTATCTGAGTCTGCTGCTGGCTGCATCTACCCATCTTCCAGCAGGAGAGCATCTTCTTATTAAAATTGTATTTCCACTTGTTTTATGTATCTTGCTGAGTTTTGTTGCTAACCTGTAAGGAAATCTGGTCACACAGAGAACAGTGAGTATGCACCACAATGACCACTCAAAAATCACATACAATGTTTAAATGGGAAATGTGAATATTAAGGTTACTGCACATGTGAAGATTTTGGCAGTTGATTTGAAAATAGAGCAGTAATAGAATTACAGATGAAGCGGCAGAGAAAGTACTCAGTGTGAAGGAAGGCTGATGGCACAAATTTTAGATAAAGGCTTAACTGCCTTGTCTTTTATGTTTATGTCAACAATCTGCTGCTTGTTTCAATGGCCTGTATAATTTTGCAATCCACAGACTCATGCAATACTAAAGGCTCTTCAGACACTGATAAGGAACTGTGAGATAGGAAAGATCAGAGATTATGCATGTGCCCAGGGTGGGGAACATCCCAAGGCAGAGCTATGGAAGTAATCACACTTTTATGGAACTGGCTTTTGCAAGAAGGACAATGAACATGAAACTAGTTTCAGAACAAAACACAAAACTTGAGTAACAGTTGGCTTTTCACAAACTAAAACATAAACTACATACCTACTTCTTCGTGTAAAGAGGGACCACAAAGCTCCCAGCTAGAAATGTGCTCACAGACCCTCTGCTGCCTAACCAAACTATTCTTCAAAAAGCTGAGCAGGTGACCAGGAGAGATGCAGCTGCTGACAGACACAAAAAAAGACAGAATAGATGCAAGACAACCTTGTGGAGAAGTCTTGTATGCACACAGCATAAGGGACTACTTATACTTCATGACAGAGAAGCAAACTGAGTCACTTTATGTGTGCTCCTGCCATACTCCACCCCCTCAGTTTCCCATGTCAGTTCTCATGCTATTTTGGGCCTCCAAAATGGGGATGAAATGGTTCATTTCTCCAAGATCCCCTGGCTCTTGGGTTTTTGATTATTCTGTGTGTGTGTGGTTGGGTTTGGTTTGTTTGGGGTTTTTTTTCCAGAAATACACAGAGTAAGAGAGTGTGGAAAACCCTTTGAACACACCTAAGCCTTCAGACTAATTCTTCTCAATGATAAGAGGTGTCTGGAGAAAGGACTGGAGTGTATGCTCAGGCACATCAGATTCACCAACCCATGGAAATGGCAGTAGCCAGTGCTGGAGTATGCTTCTGAAAAACAGAATCTTAGTGAAAGAATATCTCTCCCCCCAACACACTTTGTTCAGCTCCTTTGTTCTCATTTCTGATGTTGAGGTGATGGAAAGCACATAAAACCCAAGGAAAACTGCTTCTTCAAAGCTTCTTGTTGTGATGACTTAAAATTCTTCCTGGACTGCAGGATGAAACTGGATGATGCTACTTCTGAAGGCAAGAGACAAAGAGGCATGGGTTCCAGATAATGTGGAAAGAAACCTACATATAGCTCTAAAATGAAAAGTTTCAGACTGAGAGACTTGTTAAAGGACTGATGACAGTTCAGTTGTTCAAAGAAAGAAAAATCTGACATTATATAAATGATGCTCAAGCCCATCTCCAACCCCTAAATCTAACATGCACACTATAGGATCACAGCAAAACTTTTGGACCAGTACTTATACTGGTGCAAACCTCCTTGCAATGGCAGCCATACCTATAAATAGTTACAGCCTTCTTCCATTCCATGGTATTTAAGGAGTCTGCGGCAGTGCTTTGGGAAGAACTTCTGAGGAACAGTGCAGAGGGTGTGACTTCTTCCCCAGTGTAATAGGTACTTGCAGCATGGTTTGAAAGATATTCTCCACAGTACATGGTTTTCAGTTCACTAAGGACACTAGAAAGAAAGAGAGTGTCATCCTGCATTAAGCAGTGAGGGGTGGAAAGTGCAGCATTTGAGGAGCATCACTTGATGATGTGAAATTTCACAACAGGCACAGATACAATCTAAATGTGATCATCCACTGGAATGAAACAAAATCAATTTGACATTTACCAGCTGCACAGCAAAATTGACTGCTACTAGGGCAGTTCACTTTAACAAAGTTAACCGTCAACAGAGTCCTATATATAAAGGCATTGGTGTGCAGATAGTAATGGGCTTTTGTTGTATTTTTTAACCTGTAATTTAAAGTACCATAAGAAACATGTTTTGAATGAATGTTAAGGCAGGGAACAGTGGACGACTTCTCTTAAAGGAAAAACTATTTTGTCATTAAATGTGATGTCTAATTGAGCTTTATTGTTTTCTCCTCAAAAATAAATGTGACTAAAATTATGTGCGAAATTCTGACAACTTACATTAAAGCTTAAATATTATGTGACTTAAAAACATACTTAACATTCAGCTTCAGATGGTGTGTAATCAATACCTATATGTTAAAGAAATTTTTAAAAAAATGAAAAGCAAGCAAATAAAAAGCCACTGGAGTTATAAACAGTTTGCTGAATTGATAATCTGAGTTTGTACAGATTCATCCTCCTCAGAAAGCGAAGCAAGACTGGGTTTTTTCATTTTATTTATTCAGCATGGGTCATGCCAATGAAGTATTCTATCAAACCTGAGAAACTGGAAGTTAAAAGGAAACTATACTTCCCCAGAACAAGGTGTGGGAGTCCGGAATCTATTAATTCCACCATCTGAAAGAACACAGACTCTATGCCAGCAAATGTCCAGATCAAAAATCTATTTATGGGTTCTAGAAAGAAGTTAGAAACTTGAAGAGGAGTTAAAAGCTCAAGTATTTGATTAATTCTGTTCTGTAACATTTACTATGTTTACAAAATTGTTCTCCTTTAAATACAGAAACAAAATAAAATTTCAAATGAAACCACAATGTGCAAAGAAATGTACAAAGTTCAGAGACAAATGTCCAGATCAAAAATCTATTTATGGGTTCTAGAAAGAAGTTAGAAACTTGAAGAGGAGTTAAAAGCTCAAGTATTTGATTAATTCTGTTCTGTAACATTTACTATGTTTACAAAATTGTTCTCCTTTAAATACAGAAACAAAATAAAATTTCAAATGAAACCACAATGTGCAAAGAAATGTACAAAGTTCAGAGAAGGCAATTGAGTTGATAAGAGGACTGGAGCACCTCCTCTATGAAGACAGGCTGAGGAAATTGGGACTGTTCAGCCTGGAGAAGACAAGACTATGTGGAGACCTCAGAGCAACTTTTCAATATCTGAAGGTGCTACAAGGAGCCAGAGAGAGACTCTGTGTTAGGAACTGCAGTGATAGGACAAGGGGTAATGGGTTCAAATTGAAGGAGGGGAAGTTTACGTTAGATATTAGAAAAGGTTTTTTACTGTAAGGGTGGTGAGACACTGGCACAGGCTGCCCAGGGAGGGTATGGCTACCCCGATCCTGGCAGACCTGGTCTGGTGGGAGGTGTCCCTACCCAGGGCAGCGGTTTGAGTGTGGATGATCTCTAAGGTCCATTCCAACCCCTAAATTCTATGATTCTATGAAATGTCAAATGGATCAGATGACAGTGTATAACAAATCCCAACCAGAGGGTCTTCATGGCCATCCAGGGAAAATGGGAGGACCACAGTTTTGAAATCCTGGATGGAACAGTAATGTGTTTTGCTCTCAACAAAGACATGCTTCTAGAAAAAACAGGGTTAAATGTATTAATGTAACATGTAGAAGAGCAAGCATACGGGAGGAAAAGCAAAAGGAAAGAGAAGGGTTTCACCCCTGAGGTATAAACATTTGTGATGATACAGAAAGATATGTCTGGTGTCAAGGCTGCACAGCTATACAGAGACCTGCCTAAACACTTGGTTAACATTAAAGAAATTACCTTCCTCACTAGTAATACAGCTGAGAGAGTTTCTCTTTGCCTTCTCACTAAACATCCCATCTTACTAGTGAAAAGCTCCATGACAGCATACTGTAATTTTGAAGTAGAACAGTCTGACACATAAATGTAAGACCCACAAGACAGGCTATGATTCAAAACCTTTGGAGACATTCAAGGAGCAAGTCAGCTCTGGTCAAAGTTGGCCTGCAACATTTTAGTTTAGCTATGGACTTCAGCCTTCCATCTCTCAGACAATGTGAGTTTGACTGCTTTATGTACTTTACAACAGAGCTCAAGTCCATATTCCATGACCCAGGCTATGAATCTAAGCATATTAAGTCCCTCATGCTTAACTAGTTAATTAATTAATTACCTCACCCACCACAGAATTACAGAATATTTGGGGTTGGAAGGGACCCATGAGGGTCATTGAGTCCAGCTCTTGATCCTGCACAGGACATCCCTGAGAGTCACAATATGTGCCTAAGAACCACACCATGTGCCTGAGAGCCACACCATGTGCCTGAGAGCATTGTCCAAAATGCTTCCATCAGAAGAGGAAAGAGCTGCAGAGTGGGACAAAGTTAACTAGTGCTCCTTTGGCAATAGTTACGATTCAACATTCAACATTTTACATTCAACTAACATGATGATGAATGCAGGGAAAGGGTTTATGAATATTCCATACTCTACTACTTTAAAAGATATATATAGTGTAATACTGCTTCTACCATAGAAATAAGCATTGCCAAAATGTGTGAACAATTCCCAAGCCTCCAGTGTTAACGTGACATAGGAAAACCAAACTGGGAGCAAATACAAGTACGGCTTGCATCAGGAAAATTTCAGTCTCATCTTATTTGCTTTACTAGAATTAACAAAAGATCTAATCAAACAGATTTTAAGAGTGAAACATCACAAATATGCAGTTTCTGTTTCTTGTTAAGCTGAATATATTTTCATTGCTACATTCAGATGACAAGCAGCTTTGATTTTTCCTCTGATAAGCAAATGGCCATCTCTTGGAAGGAACACATTTTGAGAGATGAATAGCTCATGTGCATATCTTATCTACTTTGAATTGATTCCATGTGGTTTCTTCAATGCAGATTTAAAGCTGAGAAAATGTTAAGGTGACCTAATTGTACAAGCCAGAAGTAATTAATTTTGATCAGCAAAGTCTCAGCAAAGTAAGAGATGTTAAATTAAATACTTTGAGCCTCTTCAGTCTATTTTGAAAAACTGAACTGAGTCACCCTGATAGAAGCAGAATATTTTCAACATTATTGAAACAGAATTGATCGAACACCTCTGTATTTTGAACGTGGGTGGAGCTATCCTCAATGTTATTTAACTTTTATGCATTAAGATGATCTCTCATTCATACTCATCAACAAAAAGAATGTAGCTGTCAATCAGAAATCCTCAGAACAACAGGGAGAAAGCTGATCAAAACCACACATTTCCCTTGAAACTAAACAAGGAACAATGGCAGCACACTCGGAATGGCTCTGAAAGGATGAGGCATACAACCAAAATCCAAATTTTGTTCCAAATAAACAGCACTTCATGCCATGTGAACTCTAAATTATATTAAGCAGTGACTTAATGCAAATAAAACTGATCGGTTCAGAGTTATGTAAACATCCTATTACAATTAGCCATCACCATTTTCCATTGTAAATGTTTGTAGGAATATCCATTCTTACCACACTGGCTGGAGGCCAGCTATCAAAAGCTATACAAAGCATTCAAGACAAGGAAATCCTACTACTCAATCATGCCCATTTCCACTGAACTTGATGACACCATGACTTTGGCTCCATAGCAATGAGGCCACATACATTACATTCACTAGCAGGCTTCATTTTACTTAAAAATAGCTATTTCCTGCATCTTTCCTCGCAGTAGCACAGGGTTAGTGCATCAGGACAGTTTGGACTTTGCAATCTTTCTATACTACAAATTTTTGTTACAGGCAAACACTAGATATTTCTTAGGGGGAAAAAAAGGAGAACCTGTTCTTTCCACCCATTTTTCTCACATTTCCTCCATCCCTTCATCCTTTCTCCATTTTGTCAAGTTTTTCTTTCCTTTGTTCACCAGAGCAGACTTCTGTGTCCTGTGGTCCTCTGAGCAGCCTGCCTCTGTGCAAGGATGTCCAGCTCTGCAGTTTGGACCATCTTTAAGCCTAGGAAATTATTTCCTGTGGCAACGATTGTTTTAAAATGGACTTAAGCAGCACACACTTGTCCATTACTGGCAGACTCTTGTTTCTGCTGGCCACGACTGCTGCCAGTTCCCTCACAAATTGCCCTTCATTTTCCTCTCCTCTTCTGTATCTGCCCAAGATAATGCTATTTTGTTTCCAATCTTCCTTCTCTTGTGCTTCTCTCCTCAAGCCTGTCCCAGTGTTGTCATGATTCCATTTCCCACACAACTGAATACCTTCTTTAATTTCTTCAGTGGCCTTTTTTCTCCCTCTTTTCTCTACTTTTGAAGCATCCTCTCCACCTGCATGGTTTTCTGTCTCTTCACGTCCTATTTCCCTTCATGGTTAGTAGAATGTTTTATCTGTTACAAAGCACCACAAACACTCAAGCTGCCATATAAATTACACAACGTGCCAATGAAAATAAAGGAAAGAAAATACTACAGCTCAAATACTCACTGCTCAGCTGCCAGAGCTTTCCTTGTTCCTTTAGAGCTGCCTCAGATGCTGACTCCCATTTATACCCACTCGATTGACCTTCTGGTGCTGCCAAAATGGTGTAATGTGGTTTAGACATAAATCTGAGTCAAGTCACAACTCTGAACAGAGTGCTATTCAGTGGACTTGGGGTGTTTGGGATTGGTAAGAGGGTTATCCACTGAAACAGTCACACCAGGCCCTCAGTGTTGCAGCTGCAGTTGCATGGATGGAATAGCTGTGTCTGGTCTGGGCCAGGAGTTGCTTCCCTGCACGCTCTCAGTAGATCTCCTCATCTTGGTCATGGCAGAATTATATTTCAGCCATGGTACAGCAGCATATGGCAGCACTAAGCATCAGCTCCTCAAACAGATGGATTTTTTTGTTTTATAACTTACAGCTCACTACTTTAGATAATCACCCCTGTTCCTTCCTCCCCATCTCAACCCTTAACATTTCCTCAAGCAAAAGAACTCATGCCCCCATCCTCTCAGTGTCCGGCAGCAGCACTTTCTTGCACTCTAGCAACACAACACACTTGTGCAGGATGAAACACTTCAGTGGATAGAGCTAGCAACACCTCAAAGCATGACCAACAGGACCCCAATCAAACAGCACATGGCTCTGACCAATAAAAACATGCTTGGGATTTATATTCCCTTTGAAATGTATCCAAAAACTCTAAAAAGCAAACACATTATACAAAAATAGCACACATTTTGCTATGCAAAAATGGTATGCTCTACTTCCTATTTTAATGCTATTGGAAATCATCCCAGCTTAGCAACTCATCTCACAGGGTATAGATAGTGGGAAGAAATCTTTGCCATGGGATTGCGTCCGAGGCTGGCTTTGTAAACTGCAGGAAAGGAATAGGCATTAGAATGGGAAATACGGGTCTCCACAGCTGGGACATCCAGTGCCATAGCTCTAACAGTCCCAGGGAGTCCAGGAATGGAAGCTTCCTCTGTGCCTGGTGCCTGACATGCCCCTCCTGATTTGGCATGCAGTGCCATGCCTTATCCTTTCCTAATTCAAGCTCCTTTTCCAGGCCTGTTTTCTTTCGGTGTAGCTGCCTAATATTTACTTGACTCTAAGCCTCATTTACTTCATTCTACAATAAAACAAAGCCTCTGTATCTGAAAGTGAATCATCTCATCTCATCATAATACAAAGGGAGAATTGCCATAGTTTTACCATAAGGTGCAAAATTCTTTTTTTTACAAGCAACAATTTTTCTTTTCTTTTTTTTCCTTCACATAACTAGGTTGTTATTTCTTTCAATGAGCATTCAGAGCATGCAGATTTACAGGATATGCATCATATATTTTTATCTCTTGAGAGGCATCTAAAAAGCTCTTGTGTCTTCATGATTGCTAATAAGTAAAAGGTCATATAGTCCATCATCCTGAAAATGTATCTCTTTCACACCTACTGTTGTCTTGTCCATTTCAGAACATTTTGTGAATCCTAAAAATAGTCAGAAATAAATGTCACCAGAATGAATGTTTAGGGAATATGTCTGTTAGTGCAGTAAAGCTTGTTGCCAGTATTTGACTGCAATTTAACCCTGCATTTTACTACCATAGTCACACCATTATTTCTAGTATCTAAAAAATTATTTTGAATAATTCTTATGGCAGCTTCATGAGCTCCAGAGTAGATCTCAGACCAGTCACCCTTGTGAAGCTGTAATTACTGAGATTAGCCCTGCAGAAGTTACCTCTTCTCTAGGAGAGACACTGCCCTTGCAGCTCTACCTGAACTGGCTGGACGTGGGCCATTGCTTGAACTCTCAGCAACTACTTACCAACACTCAGCTGAAATAGCATAAATATTTCTTTCCCATTTCAGTCCAAAGTAAAAGAGATTAGTTCACCCACAACCAGGAGGGTGTGCGAATTAACCTGGCTGCCTTGCCCCCAAATGGATTATGCTCACTCACAAGATCAGCTGTAGAGACAAGGCAGTATATGAAGACGGTCTCTCCCCTTCTGCTCTCTGCCTTTTAGCTGTTAGCCGTCGCATCTTAGCTTGTGTCTCCATGTGATTTGCATAGACCCCATCTGTCGTCTAGACAGCACCCAGGAACTCAGAGCTGCCCAGCAGGGTGGTCTCTGTCCTAGCCCTTGGCTCCAAGAAATTCTCAGCAATTGGAAAGGGTGAGTGTCAAAGCCATGCATGGCTGATGAGTTAGAAAGCTAGGCTGGATGTAAGCTGTGCTTAACTAACAAGGTGAGTAAACTTGATAGGGAATACTATAGCAAATTCACACGAAGCTCTTTATACTCTTGTAAAATCTCTGAAAAATATGACTTTACCATAAGACTATATCCATCAAATAGCAGGCTAAGACTTCCAGAGAGTTCACAGCAGCTTCCCAGTAGTAGACTAGGAACATTTCAGTGTTCAAAATGGATAGCAGCTCAACAGTAAGTAACATGAAAACACAGCAGTGCTGTGGAAAGGCCACCATTCTCATCCATATCTCTGTCAAGGGAGACACTAATACCTAGTTGCCTGTCGTGCAGTGGAACACTATGCAGAAATACTTAAAACATCTTCAGACATGACAACTGCAAAGAGAGAGCTGCAGTCACTTCAGCATGTTAGGCCAAGCACAGAAAATACCCTGTTTCCAGAACTGCTTTTGATAACTGAATCAGTATCTTTCCTCAGCACTGAACTGCTTTCACAGCTTCCATGGAGTAGACAGGCCCTATATATCTCTTGTAGTCATGAACTGCTGGTGAGTGCAAACATTTTAGTGAAGGTTGATGCATCCCCTCCATTCAAGAGTATGCTCCCATAGCAGGCACATCATCTCAAGAGACTGAATTCTATGAGCCTGTTGATGTGCTGTGGCAGTCACCACTGTCACAAGCCTGTCCCCCTATGATGCCACTAGCACTCCCACCATGATACTACAACACTTTGACTTATTGCTATTCTGCTGCGTGACATAAATTCCCTTCACTCCAGTGCATTCAGACTTAGTTTTGTGCTGAACACCAACCTAAATTCACAGTTTCCAAATTTTCACTGTCACTGCTGAAACAGAAGTCTCTGATGGAATCAGAAGGATGTTTACTGCTCTTACCAATGTTTGCTCACCCAATGGACCCAGAGAAAGGGTTGATCACAGAGCTACTTAAGAGCTACATTGTCTTTCAAAGAGGTTATATATCCCTCTGAATTATTCCAGATGGATCCTGAAAGCTACTCCCTACCCCACTGATGCCAGTATCACTAAATTCATCCTAGTATTCAGTCTAGCGGGAAAGTAGCAAGTTACATGGTAATGTTGTCAGCCATCTAGACATGAATAATGCAGAGATTTTAGCTGGGATCACCGCATCTTAACTTCCTGAGCTAAGTAATTTCATAAGAAGTGTTAAAATAAACCCCATAGGATAGTTAATTCCCTGGTTTTTATATAGACTTTAATTTTTACTAAGGCTTAGCCCTCGAAGAACAAGTCATCTAGGAAAGATAAATCTCTGAATCTCCTTCTGTGCATGAGGCAGTGTAGGGACCACTCCATCAATCTGTTACTGAGGGACAGTTAGCAAGACTACAGCCCCACTGTTGCTCAGGTAGAAGAGCCTGGCAACATCAGGCACTAAGGAAAGGATTGTTTCTCTTTCTCTTCAAGGAAAAATCCTTGCTTGATTGCTCATGAGTAAGTACCATCTGTCCTTTCCCCCCACCCTCATGCCACAGCTCTGCGCTGTGTCAAACAGAGCAGTGCTCAGTTGCCTCTACACAGCGAGAACACCAATATCATTAAAAGGTCTGCAAAGGCCTTTTAAGCTCAACACCAGAACTGACAAACTATACCCTGGATTAAAAACGTGCACACACTTCACTGTATGTCAACAGGTGGAAGATTTTATTGTTTCCAGACCTTCCTCACGATGGAGAGTAATTATTATGATTACATGTCAGAGATATGGCAGTGCAGAGAGACACTACATCTGTGAGTCACTCGCAGCAGTAGAGTTAGTAGAGGAACAGCCCGGATAACGGGATTAGCAAGGCAAGACAGATACATGCCTTGGGAGTTCACGCACGTGTTGTGTGCTCATTAGATGTCAAAATAGATAATTAAGGATTACATTGTATTAAGAAGATCAAGTAGGACTTAGGGTGCATTCATGTCAGCTGCACTGGTAAATTGATCACAACACCTACAAGTACTTTCCTCTCTCCCCCCCAGTACACATTTTTGCTGTTGTTTAGTTGACTGGAAGGCCTCAATGCCAAAAATAGAAGCTTAGGCAAAATAATTTATCTCGTTACATTTCTAGATGACATAGAAGTACTCAAGACTATTGGAGTGTGTTAATAGAGAAACATATAAGACCGTGCTACACATTTCTCCTCTTTCATTTCCTAAAAGCTGGCAGGATAAAACTTTCCTTCCTGCTTTTCTTCTGTCCTGTAACAGGTGTTTTTTTCTATTAATAATTGCATGGCCACATGGGGAGGGAATCAATGTGACTGAGGGTTCAGGGATCCCTCATGGCAACTGCAGACTGGAATCACTAACCATGCAAAGCAAATTCCCGAGAGAGGGACAGGAATATGCATCAGAGCACTTACTTTTTTGACATATACACCAAATGGCAGCTATGACAGGGCACTCAAAAATCTTTGTTCTCTGTTTCATTTTTGCTATTCTTTCAGTATGGCTGTGCATTGAACAGACTGCACGTTGGAACTGAACAACAGTTCCCCTCAGGTTTTTCTCCAGTTCTGTTTTATAAAAGTCTCCTTTATGCAAACTACTCTCCTGCATCATATTTGCTATCTTTTCCTCTTGCACTTAGAAACAATGGTGATAAAACCAAGTCTGTCTCCATAATTATGTTAATATCATGCAACAAAATCAATTCTGTATTGTGGCCAAACCAAATATTTTTAAATAGTTTACAAATTTTAGTGTATTTTCTCTCTTACATATCCTACTGCTGTGTTCAGCTATAGTTCAGTGGTCACACAGTGGAAACAGCAATAGTCAGAGACCTCATCTGTATAGAGAATAAAAAGGGACTTTGAATAAAATCAAATGAAACCAGCAAACAGTTACACTGCACCAAATCTCAGAGCACAATTCTTTGTGCTTTCTCCTACCAGTTTTAAAAATGCATGATAGTGTTATTCAGTGCATATAATGTATGTTCTCAACTAACACCCATTGAGCTTTTATATCACCCTATCATGCATTTCTTATGTGCTCTGCTTCAACTGAGAAACATGCAGGGTCTGTACCAGTTGGGAGTATATGGTTGTTGGTGCCTCTAGCCTAAAGCAATCTCATTAACTTTTCATGCTCATCAAGAACTGCTCTGCACCCGCATATCTTCCCTAACATGAACAATTTCAGCAGTACTGATTCTAATCAGAAATATAACAAGAACAGACAAGCTTTTTCCTCCTGAAGCAGGAGGTGAGCAAATACATCCTCTCAAGAGCCTGTGGGGATGTACAAGAAGGTGGCTCCTTCTCTGTGGGCCATCTTATGCCTGACACAGTGTGGAACCTGTGAAATGAATTCAGCTTTTTTACTGCCTTTTATTCACACAGATAAAAACTGGGCATGACTCCACCGGACAATTCCAGTTACATTGTAATTAAGAGAAGAGTTATTCCCTGGGCCTCCAAGCTGACCTGTATCATCACTGGGAGAAACTGTTGGCCCAGCCTGCCATGCCAAACTGAATGACAACCTGACTGGTGTCAGGGAGGGCTTTTCTGACTGCTGGAAGCAGAGGCTGCATGGGGAGGTACTTTGCACCGCTCACCACCACAAGCACTGTCTGGTGCAGAGGAGGAGGAGCAGAAAGAGAAGAATGGAGAGGAGAAGGAGGAGGTGGAGGAAGAGGAGAAAGAGGATGAGGAGAAGGAGGAGGAGGAGGAGAAGGGGGTGGAGGAAGACAAAGAGAAGGAGAAGAAGAAGGAGGAGGAGGGAGAGAGAGGGCGAGCCTTTAAACACAACCTTTCTAAAATGTCACTGAGTAGGTTTCAACTGAATAGCATAAAAATAATCTAATTCCACTCCTACTCTAAGAGGACAGCATATATTATTCTCTCTCTTCGCCTATTTCTCCTGAAAGCTTTCTGCACCCAATTGCATTAATGAACACTGAACCGACGATGACACAGATCGGATCAATATAGATGTATGCAGAATTAGGTCATTCTGATGGAGAGCAGGCCCAGATGCTCCAAGAGCACTCTGCCAGATGAGAGGCAGCAAGCCAAGGCCTTGTCCCTCGCTTTCACCTGTAAGAATTATTTTGAAGAGACAGAAACTTGCTCTGAATGTGAGCTTAAAACAAGTGCACCGTGTACACCAAAGTGCCAGTTCTTGGCCTCTATCTACAGTCGCTAAGGCCTCTAACATCCAGGTAGGAGTTGTTCCCTACAATCAAGGAAGAAGGGAAGTTTGAGGAGAGGAAACATCTGTTCATATACACAAGTCTTCAAGACTGGGAGAAGAGCAAGTGTAAAGCCCAAGGGATCTGACCCTAGACAGATGAGCTGTTGCATCCTGTCTCCTACCTTCAGTGGTGCATGTGCAAGGACATTTCAAAGGGTCAGTTATTGAAGAAAAAGATGTAGACAGAGCTATCTTAGGGCAGAGCCATCAGGAGTAAGCAAGGGTTGAAGAACAGGGCTCTAAAACAAGGTGAACCTTGTTGCTTCATGATATTTCTGTGCCATTATCAGCCTTCCAGAGAGCAGCCCAAGTTTAGATATTTAAGGCTATGAACTTTATTTATGAGCAATCTGGAAAGGCATGTTCCTGAACTTTACCTCCAACATTCACATTAGAGCTTGGGGAAAGTATCTTGTGCTGAGGGTAAGATACACTTCATTAATAATAAAAGAGGTATAAAGTCTGAAACTGTTACCCAGCAACACTGTAAATGTGTCAGGCATTATGGCATGTAAAGCTACTGTTATGCTGGTACAGCCACCTCCTCATACCTTACAGCAGCAGTAACTGACAAGAAGCAGGTAGTTTCTTGGAGCACTGCAGGTTCGTACAAGCTAAGGGACCTTAGGGAGCAGCAGCAGTAATGCATCCCTAATGTCCTGAGCAGGGTCCTACCATAAACTGCACAGCCTGTGAATGAAGAGGATACCAGTGCTTAGGACCTCTGTCCCATCCAAGCTCTCAACAATGCAGACTAAATGAGAAGTCAATACAAAATACAAGGGCTACCAGGAGGTCACCACCTACTCAAGCAATGAAATATGACCTTACAAAACTATTCAAAGAAATTTGAAAGTCCCGGTTTCTCTGATGAAATGTTAATTACTGTAATATTTCAGTTCCCATATGGTCCACTGTTTAAATGAACCCAAACAGAGTTTTCCTGAAGAATGCGAATATGAACTGCACTCTGGTGTTGAATGAGTAGATGCTCCCAGCAGAGGCATGCACGATGGCATGATGGCTGTCAAGACAAACCGTAAAACATTCCTGCCTGTCTGGAGTGAGAAACACAGTCCATGCAGTATTAAGTAGCCAATATGAGACTGAAATTTGGTTCTAAAAATGCATCTGCTAAGGAAAAATGAGGGGGATGGGATTTTTCATTTTTAAATAGATTTTTCTCCCATTTGTAGGTTGGTCTCATTTTGCAGCAGCTATATTCTGCACCAACATGTGGTAGACCAAAGATTAAGTCTCAAATTCCCAGACACTGGGTTAGAAGAGGCCAAGAATGTCACAGAAGTGACAAGCTCAGTGTCAGGAGATGAGGATTTGGTTGCCATACTTTTCACCACCTCGTGTTACTTGAACCTTCCAAGAACATTGACATTTGTAAAAGTGACTAATTCCTACCTCGCTCTTCCCCAGCCGTCAGGTCTCCAGGGGAGGCTCAGCTAAAAAGAGCCATGTTATTTTCTTTTTAAATGGTTGTGGCTTACACCCTCCTGCTGGCAATATTAATGCCATAATTTGCTTTTTATGAAGTGGCCAGGACTTCATCAGAATGCCAGACTTGGAAGCAGGAAACTATCAAAATAAATGCTAGAGTTATCAGCGTTCAAATATATGCCAGGTAGTCATTCAACTGCTTTATGAAGCAAACGCTTTGTCTTAAAACCACTTGCAGCATATGTGTCTGAACTCGTTCTGACTGCAGAGAAAATGACTATGTACATTTTTAGTGCCAAAATCTTGCCTGAAGTTAGCAAATACAAAGTAGGTTCATAAAATTATAGGAAAGATCAAAGAGATAGAGCTACACTGCAGTGTAAAGGGCATTTCAAGGACATCATTACATCCCATATACCCTCACCAGGCATTTGATCAGACTCACAGCCTGATATATGGGCACAGACTGCTCTCAAATTGATGTGACTCAGAGGGCACCTAGGTTCACCTAGTGGCTTAGTACATTGCAATTACTCTTTTAGGTGCTTACACAAAGTTCCTGCTGCCTGCAAGTCATGAAAGTATACAGGACACACATGGACGAGGACATCACACTGTTCTTCTGGATGTTCCTGGGAACACTCCATAACTGTAAGGAAGGCACAGACTTCCATATAGTTTGAAGCATTTATAAGATATCATTAAGACCGTAGTGTCTTTCTTGATATCAGTCTTGCTCTTTAATTCATATATTTCATCCTTAGCTCAAAAATTCTAAATCTCAACATTTTTTGCTGTTCAGGAAACTCTGAACTCACCCATTTTTATCTGCCAGTGTCCCAAAACAGAATGCTATCTCTGATTCAGTTTGGGAGTTTCTGATTATGTGCTTTGTGCTCAGAAGTGAAGGACTGAGACATGCACTGGCTAAGAGACTACTTCAAACCACTTCAGCAGAAAACCAAGTTCATCTCTGGAAAAGCAATGTAGGCTTTTCCTGGACTGACAAACTCTAGAATGTCTGGAGAACCAAAAGTCAGCTTCAGATCTCATGGGAGATGTCAAAGAAATGAGCTCAGAGCATCTCAGCCTATGTCAAGATTTCATACCTTTTCCTTTTACAATTCAAATGCAACAGCGAAAAATAACATCTAATTTCCCTGACATCTCTGAATGGAAATTTACAATCTTTTCAAAAGAAATGGTGATCTATACCCGAAGAAGTAATCAAGAGTGCCTTGGAAAGACAAATTTAATGGCAGTCACAGTAAATTCCATCTGCTTTTCAGGCCTGTGTATTTTTCCCAGGTCATTAAACAAACGAAGTAATGATGCATCAGCCTTTTCTACCAATACTTACCCGTCCTCTCTCCCAGCTGCAACGGCCACTCCTGCCCATACCATTTATCCTACTGTTCAGATATCACCTCTGTGCTCATTAGCACACTCTGCCATTGGTTTCCAGCAAGGCTCTGGGTATTGCAGCTCTTTCTGACTACTGCCAGCATCAGGCTTGCAGAGTCTGTCTTATACCACCATTTGGGATGCTCTGATCTCTACTGAAGACTACAGAAAGCAGAAATGCAGAATACAGAAAGAGCTCTGACATCTCCCTGTAATAAATAATAGCATGGCAATGGCTAGATGTGAACTGCTGCTTCAAAGTAGGGTTGCCAGTAAAAGTGGAATTTCCTAGCTACTACAGCTGCTACCTTAAGACCTAGTCTGAATACTAGTGAAGATAATGGAAAACCTCTTACTGACATTAGTAATTCTACAAATTAAGGAACCACTTTCCCTATCAGTTAGTCTGTCACTGTAGTCATATTGACTATGAACAGTTTGCAATAAAAGTGACAATGCAGCACCTCTCAGCTCTGTGTTTGTATTTCACTTGTGCATAGTCTGTGAACAATCTAAAACTTCGTAAATTCATTCTCTCTTCAGCACTCTTCTTTGGCTTTGTATCCATTATGTTAGCCTACAGATTTTGTGGCTTGCAACTTTAATTGCCATTAAAATCTCAGGTTGCTTTGGTTTAACATGCAGGTCATGCTCACTGATGGAATTATGTCATCTTAACTAATTTAGGGTCAACTTTTTGGACTCAGGTCAACTTTGGCTAGATTAGATGAAGCCTTGAGCAACCTGGTCTAGTGAGGAGGTGTCCCTGCCCATTGCAGGGGAGTGGGACTAGATGATCTATAAGGTCCATTCCAACCCCTAAAATTCTAGGATTCTGTGATCCTATGATTCTTTTACTTTTTTAATAAGTCACTAATACAAATCATAAGTTGTGAATATTAAGACAAGATAAAAATAACAATGCATTTATTTCATATCATGTGTGATTTCCTGTTCTAACAACATTTACTTTTTCCCACTCCCAGATCACAATTTACTTTTGAGTATAAGGAGAAGCAGTTGTGTTAGAAGTATCCCAGGGCTTACTTAGAGAAAGAGGGGTAAAATTATCCAGTCCTGCATGGTTTAACAAGGTTGACATGGACACAAATATCATCTAGCTTAATAGCTTTAACTAAAAACTAACCATCATAGCTTCTTTTGTCTCCTGTGCTGACTTGTTCTTTTGCACAGTTTTACTGAAGTTGCAGTAAGTTTTGCATTTCAGTACATTCCTACTGTGTATTAAAAAAGTGGAGATGCACCATGGGACGATATCTGATATTGAGTTGGATCAAACTTATTTGGCCAAAAAGCTTTTCCTGAATAACAGTGATTCAATGTCCATTTTTTTGTAAGCTGCTTAAGGGAAAAGAAATACATCTTAAGAGTGGGAAAATATCAACATTTTAGCTTTGAGACACTTTGATTCTTAGTTCAAAGCATTTGGAAATCAACTTCAGTTTTATGAAAGAATGAACAAGGAAACAAGCAACCCCTCCCAAAACCTAAAACTTGTTCTCAATCAAAAATTATTATTTTTCCTACTTTTCATTTGGCTGAACACTTCATTCCAGGTTGATACAAAATGCATTCCTGTAGACCTGCCAGTGAACCCTTGCAGATCATTTATTTGCTCAGATTTAAAGACAAAATTCTAGGTAAGAGCATTTCTTTGGCAAAACCAGCTGTATTTTTATGTGAGCATCAAACTCCTAGGTTATTTTCAGATAGGTTAGTGATATTTTTTCAAGTGACTATTCTTCCAAACATTCTGTTTGTTTGTACTTAACATGTGCCAATAGTTTTGCTTTAACATTGAAAATGTACAAAATTTCAACTAATATTCATTAAATTGTGCGAGAATGATGCTAATATGAGGAAAAAAAGGCATAGCTGGCTTTGAGTCTGCAGGAGTGCAAATATGAAGGTCTTGGTGGCTAAAAGGGGATGCCAGAATCTTCCATGCCTATTTTACTGTTTCAAACCCTGGATCCAGCTCTTCATAAAGGGTGAAGGGAAGAATTTGTAAACAAAATTTATGGGGATTAACATAATAATACCAATTGCAATAAAAATCAGAGGCAATTAGGTGTCTGAGACAAGGTATGTACTAACATCTTTGCTACATGCAATTGTTCCCCTTTCAAATGTCAGCAGGACATATGGTTGCCCTCCTCTGAAAACAAGGATGAATCCTTGCACAGCAATAATAGCACACTCTGTAAAGCCCTTTTGCTCTTCCAGGGCAGGGAGGGGGCAGTGAAGGGGGAAGTACCCCCTATTTACACCGGCCACAAAGTCAATATTTGTGAGAGGCAAGTCACTTTGTGAAAGAGAGAAATCATGGCCTCTTGTGAGAATCGAGAAGAGTCTGGGCAA
>NW_008665215.1:44706-50860 GCF_000695815.1 Acanthisitta chloris | reverse complement strand
AATACTTGAATTCCCATTTCTCCAAGATTCATGACTCTATTAAAAAAAACCCCAACAACTAAACAACATGTTTACAATTTTGGCTTCATGATTCCATATCATCGGTGTGCATGAAATAAAACAAGGAGGATACCAACTCATACATGAAATGCAAGTAACCTGAGATTGAAATCTCACATGCCATTGGAATGGTTCCCTGTGTGCTGTCCATTATTGGTAAAGTTCACAGCTATCTAATTTATCTCTGTGACAGAAAAGCAGCAGCATAATGGAGGTAATTTAAAGACAGGCACAGGTAATTATTAGAGAGGTAAAAAAGATTATGCAAATCATAGACTCATAGAATGTTTTGGGTTGGAAAGGACATGAAAGACCATCTAGTTTCAACCCACCCACCATGATGCTGTCCATTATTGGTAAAGTTCACAGCTATCTAATTTATCTCTGTGACAGAAAAGCAGCAGCATAATGGAGGTAATTTAAAGACAGGCACAGGTAATTATTAGAGAGGTAAAAAAGATTATGCAAATCATAGACTCATAGAATGTTTTGGGTTGGAAAGGACATGAAAGACCATCTAGTTTCAACCCACCCACCATGAGCAGAGACACCTTCCTCTAGCCCAGGTTGCTAAAGCCTCACCTAGCCTGGTCATCCAACCTAGCCTGGAACACATCCAGGAATGGGGTATCCACAACTTCTCTGGGCAACCTGTTCCAGTGTCTCACACCCCCACTCCCAGTAAAGAATTTCTTTCTCATGTCTAACCTAAACACCTTCTTTCAGTTTGAAGCCATTCCCCCTTGTCCTCTTTCTACATGTCCTTGTGAAATGTCTCTCTCTGGCTTTCTTGTAGGTTCATCTTCAGGTACTACAAGAAGTGAAAGATGAGTTGAGAACAATTGGCTACAGATATGTCAAATAAATGACAGCAAAGTGCCTCAAGGGATTGTAGGTCAGAGCAGCCCATACTTTGCAGGCAGAGTGAAGCATGTGCTGGCCCAGTCCAGTCCGGCTCTGCCCTCAGGTCAGTCAGATCTGTAGGCTCAGAGCTTTCCTTGGTCTTGCACTATCTAAACAGTGTGATTACCAGAAGTTTCTGCACATGGTGGCCAGAGAAAGGATCCTCACTTTGCACAGCCCTAAACAGACGAGTAAGCCTCTAACACAAACTCTAATGTACCAGCCACAGAGACACAGCACCACAATATGGAATTAGGGTCCTTTTTCTGTTAAAGGGCTTTGAGTAACTGAACGATGGTTCTTCTTTTCCCTTTCTTCATACCTTTTTGTGTTTGCTTTCCTTTTCGTGAATTAATGCTAGATTTATTGCCTTGGGTGAGTTTTTCAAAGCTCTCACAGTTGGCCTAATCCTGTTGCTGTTGAAGCCACTGGGAATTTTGCCAATGCTTTTAACGAGAACAGAGTTAGGCCACTGCTGTCAGCTTTGAAGCCCCCGCTTTGTGTGTGCTCATGTGAAGGTGGGGAACAGGGTGCAGATAAAATGAGAAACCAGTCTAAACCTGGATCCAGCAAGGCAAAATAATGCAAATAAAACCTTCCCTGTGGTTCAAAGGAATCTCTTCAGCCATTTCTCTTCACCAGTTCTAAATAAGACCAAACTGCTTTTGTAACCAGCACCCAACCTGTGAGAATGCTCCACTCTGTGGGGTCATAGTTTGTTTTAAAGCTGATTTAATTTACATTTTGAGGGTAACTGTATTTCACTTGAAAAGTGTGCAGAATCCACCCTTTTTTTCCTTCAAGTACACCAATGAATAGTCTGCTAGAAATCCATATTTAGTCTGGAATTTTAAAACCAGAAGGGACTGTCATGGTCATGTAGCTACAGTGTCAGCATAAAAGCAGTTTATAAAGGTACAGTCAACAATTTCAATATTCACCCATAGCTTCTGTTTGAGTTATAATAACATATAGAATATTTAAGTGCATGTGTTTTCAGTGCTATAAATAGGAAAATATACACATAATCTACTTGGACTGGGTGTGCCACACGGAGAGAAAACATTACCCAGAGTAGAACAGGCAAATGATTGTGAAAGACGAACTAAACCAACACAGGATTTTTTTCTTGTTGCTGTTTTATTTCTGAATTACAGTCATGTATTCTTGTTTCCCTTGAAAAAAGAAAATTTAAAAAGTATTGATTTGATCTGATAGCTAGATTGGACAAAGATTATACTCATCAACACAAAATATTTTCATAAATTCAACTTCTTCATCTGCATCCAAGAGTAATACCAAGAACAGCATTTCTCCAGAATAGATTACTGTATTTGCCCTGACTTAGGCATTGCCAAGAGAGATAATAAACAGGCTTCAACTTGCTTGAAACACTCCTGCCAGTGTTAAAATTTCATACAAGAAGGCAATGATGGCTTTTGCAAATTTTAAAAAAATTAGTATTTTTCATAAGCTAACAAATACAGTTGATTTTAAGGTGTTATCTTGTATAAAAGCCCTCAAGCCCTAAAGAGTTTTTGATTAAAAACATAGCAGAAAAAGAACGCTGCTGGGATAAGAAACCTCTGAATCCTGGTCCTACGGTCAGATGCTCTGTGTCCTTCTCAGTGTGTCCAAGTCTCATGACAGTTTGGTTCACTTCCTAAAGCCTTTGCTACTGTAGTCAAATGACTGCACGAGAAATACAGATTTTAGGTCAACAAAACAAAAAAACTGTGGCCTTCATGGCACTAGAGGATATCTTCAAAACAAACTCTCCAAGCAGAACATTGTGCAAAGAGCTAAAAACTCTTTTCTTTTTGTCTTTCCCAGTAGGGGTGTAAAGCAGGACTGAAGCATCATTTGGAAATATTTAGGCAAATCAAAGTTCATGTCCAGTTTCTTGCAATTATAGGCAAGATATTGTGTCTTAGAAACTGTTAAACAGAAGTAAACAATTTCTACCTCAGAAAATCCTTGAGGACAAAGTATTAGGGCACAAGAAGAGAAGTATCATTCCCTGATAAGTTTGCATGTGCTTATATTCCTGCTTCTGTATTCTGTGCCAAAAAAAGTTGGGTGCAATGCTTCTGGTGGATATTGGACTTTGTGGACCTTCACCTGACCCAATGAAACACAAAAGGCCCAGTGAAAAAGGCTTCTGAAAAGAGTGTCTGGGCCTGGGTGAAGTAATGTGAAGAATGTGCTATGTCAGAGTGGATTTTTATAGACCGAAACTCAGGGTAACAGCTGCATGCCCCAGAGTGTAGAAAGGAGGTATGAAAGGACATTAGGGGGTGCAAAGGCTGACAGGATTGCTTTGGAGGACTGTGTACTGCGGAGGCAGTGATCTCTGGTGCAACACTTACGCTACTTTTTGGTGGGAATGGTACCTGAAGACACCTGTCCCTAGAACCAAGAGTAGCTTTATCTTGGGCAAGAGCAGTCAGAGCAACTCAGAGCAAGGGAGAGAGACAGTAATCAATCTATCTCAGCAATCAGGAATCCAAGGCTTTCTGCCTGGACCATGTTTATTTAGCAGTGTAAACGTAGCCAATGTGGCTATTACAAGTTTTGTGAAGATCATTTAATTAGTAATTACATCATACTCTATCATGTATAGAGGTAATTAGCATTATGTAAAATGTAGGAAAAAAGTTAGTTTCTAAAAATGGTTCTTAGAATTACTCTTAAAATACTGGATTGCTTTATTGTCAAGACCACTCTTGGCTCTAACTTGCAGATATCTTCTCTAGCAGCATTCAAGAGCCTGGAAGTGTGTCTGTTTGGAACATGTTTCCAAGTCTATTTTGAACCACATTTTCACTTCTGCTATAAATGTAATATTTGACTGTGTTTCTTTAAAGAATTTTTATGTACTCTTACTGTAAGGGCTTTGAATGTGCCTCTGAAAACCACTAAACAACAAAGTTGTTGTTGCCATTGCTGCTTGATCTTTCTGGGAGGCCAGTCCCACACAAACCTCCTTCTCTCTCCAGAATACTGCATATTGTAAATACAACAACAACTTTCAGTTTAGTCAGAGGAGAAAAATGCAGTAGCTTTCTCATCTTTCAGATAATGAATTAATTTTTTGTTTCATGAACACCAGTTTCAATAGCTGCACAGTCATTTACATTAACCAAAAGACCTCAGATTATAACAATAAGCATGAGTGATGTGGTAAGATGCCATTTAAAACTTGCCATTCTGGCACTGAATAGAGCAGTATATTTAGATGTGTTCTCATATTTTCATTCCTTTTTACACTTTTCAACCCCTTCATGTGCTGTAATCACAGGTATTTAGCTGACAAGTTACATTAAATGGATGTTCTCACCATATAGCAGGAAGACATATGTTTTCTGTCCAAGTCAGTGAACTCTGACACTTCATACTGTAATAGCTGTGGCCCTATTCATGTGACTGAAAAGAAACTAAGGGAAAGGTAAACTAAAGGAAGAGGAAAGAACAATATTATTCATGTTATATCCGCTCTTGAAATCTAAATAGAAAATGATCTTCCCATTCCATAAGAGTTTTTGAGATTCTGCAACTTTTTTCCTATGCTGAAATGGGAGAAAGAATTGAAGGGTAGGAAAATACAAAAAACTAGCAGCTAAAAATTAATCCAAATCTGGAAAAAGAAAAGGGCAGGCAATTCCAATTGTATCTCATCTCCCAGTCTAATTTTACTGCTCGTTTCAGCTCTGCTAACTGCTGCCGTCTGTCTTAACATACGCTTTAAAGGTAGCAATGTTTTAGCATAAAAGATGTCTAACAGAGCTCTTGATGATGTTATTTCAGCTTTTTTTAACTCCAACTCAACTAGGCAATTAAGCATGTTTTCAATATGTTAAGGTTATCTGTACAAGCCAGAAAGAGCTGCATACCAGAAGTTCCCCAACTACTTCTCTGAGTGATGCAAGTGAAAATATTTTGCTCATACACCAAGCAGAAGATGGAGTCCTGATGAGAGCAGAACCAGATCTCTGGATTTTGTGTTTATGGAGGGAGTGGAATGGAAGGAAGGAAGGAAGGAAGGAAGGAATTTTTTTGGGGAAGAAGGGAAGGAGGGAGGGAAGGAAGGAAGGGAGGAAGGGAGGAAGGGAGGGAGGAAGGGAGGAAGGGAGGAAGGAAGGAAGGAAGGAAGGAAGGAATGATAGATAGAGTTATATAGTTTGTGTAATGTCTTATTGTTTGAGGCTGTAAATTAGGGTGACCTGATGTCCTTCCATTCTGCAGCCAGATGGAGGACTATCTCATGACACTGGGGAAAATTGTCTCAATTCAAAACATTTCACAGAAATATGGATTAGACATATTTCAAATATAGGATTTTCAAATAATTCAGATTTTCAGAGAATCTTCTTCCAGCATATCCACTCAGATTCTGAAGGATCTCCTCTGACAGGATTGAGATACCAAACCCATCACCCAACATGTGCCTGGGAAACTGCTGCTGCAAGGCAGCTGAACTGCTCTTGCCACAGAGCCTCCTTGGGGCCAGGAAGTTCAGGGCCTAGAGTCTTTAACTCAGTAGAAAAATGTAGAAATCTAGGGCTTCTACTGTCAGCAGCTGTAGGTCAGCTCAAATATTTGGATTGCACACATCCAGCACTTCTAAAGCCTTCATTGGATCCATCATGCAGACCAGGCCATTTATCTCTACTTGAAGAGTTCTTTAGTCTTTCAAACTAAAATAGAATAAAATGGCTTTTAAAACAAGAAATAAAAAAGAGTCAGATCACCTGAACTAAATGACAAATGTTGTATCCCAAAAAAGGCTTTCAGTGATAACACTTTCAGTATTACTCCTTCTTGAATGATGGACAGCCTGACCATGTATAGGAAATTTTCTATGCATGTTGCCTTTCTTTCATGCTTTTTGGGGGATAGATTTCTAAATCTGTTAGGTCAGTCAGCTACTGCACTTGTGATCTTAGCTATTTCCTGAAGTCTGAGTATTGAATATCCTATCACTGATCAGAACCCTATAACACAAAGATTTTTGTGTCATCTGATTATTCCACATTTTGACTTGGAATAAGAATGAAGCAGATAAGGTGTGACAGAGGATACACAAAGAAGTGCTGTACTTACTGGGAAGCAGAATGAAAATCTTGCAGAGCAGGTGGAATAGAGCTGTACATCACTAACTCCCAGTACAGCCAGGCAATGTGTAAGCATG
>NW_008665215.1:7808-44693 GCF_000695815.1 Acanthisitta chloris | reverse complement strand
GTTATCATTTTTCACAAAAAAAGAGCTTATCCCAAATCAGCATGAAGAATGAAATCTTGGGGGAGAAGAGAGGGTGGAGAAAAAAGAAAAGGAACTGAAAGTTTGAAGTAAAAAGAAATTCCAAACCAGACTGGGAAATTTTTGCTTGATAAATTAGAACTTCATATGAGAAACAGATTTCACTAAAAAAAAATAAATTCTGAGTTGGCTCTTGTTTCCCTATTTGATCTTCATTGTAGACCACACTGGAATTGACCTCCTAAGTGCTGAAGCCCTGACTTCTATTACTGCATGCACTGTAGTTATCACCAGTTTGAGGTGATTTTCTCCACTGTTCTGCTTGAAAGGACTCTTTAATTTAACTACCATGAGCCATGGTTACGCTTGTGCTTCTGCCAGTGTAATCTGCTGTTATATATAGCTCTTCTTCCTCCTTGCTTTAGAAAACAAGCAAATTCCTTTATATCTTGTGGTTTACAATGCAATGTGAACTAGACACTTCTAGTTTCTTGTGACCTATAATCTCTTCTCTCCCCTCCATTCCTCCCTCATTATAGTCTTAAAGATGACATCCACATTTGAAATTAATTGTATAAAAGATATTTCATGCATTCATCTTAGAATTAGAGAATGGAGTGGGCTGGAAGGGAAAATTACCACCTAGTTCCAACCTCCTGCCATGGGCAAGGTCACCTTCCATTAGGACTTAGTCGCTCCAAGCCCCATCCAACCCGGCATTGAACACTTCCAGGGGTGGAACATCCACAGCTTCTCTGGGCAATCTGTGACAGTGCCTTGCCACTCTCCCAGTGAATAATTTTTTCCTAATACCTAATCTAAACCGCCCTCTTTCTGTTTAAATCTCTTCCCCCTTGTTCTCTCACTACATGCCCTTGTAAAAAGTCCCTCTCTGGCTTTTTTGTAGACCCACTTTAGGAATGCTGCTAAAAGTTTTCTCCAAAGCCTTCTCTTTTCCAGGCTGAACAAGCACAAACTTTCTCAGTCTGTCTTCATAGGAGATGTTCTCCAGTCCTCTAATCATCTTCATGGCCCTACTCTGGACTTGCTTTAGCAGGTCCACATTCTTGCTACGTTGGCAGCCTGGTGCATTAAGAAATTTGGCAGAAAATAAATCCTCTTGCATTCCACCTGGTCCTCAGAGATCAGAGGGGCTGGTTGTGGCTAGGCTTAATCTCTGATTATAACCATTTGCACTAGAAGTCTGGTCGCGTTCAGTAAGAACTTCTGGTATCATAGATCCATGACTAGTGCCATTAACCAATCCAACACTTCAGGTCTGTTCATGTTCAATAATAACCTTGCAACCACAGATTCACAAATAGTGTGGTTTATTGAAGCGACAGAAACATGGATTCAGAAGTGGCACTGCTGTATGCACCAGCTGTGATAGAGCCCTGAACTCATTAATGCATTAACCCAGGTAATAATAGTAACAACTATATGCAGAAGCTCACCAAGAAGGTGTCCCTACTTGGGAAGAGGAAAAGAAGAGTAGCCCATCAGCTGTCTGCAAGGTCTTTTTTGGTCTTTCTCCTAACTTAGATGAAATTCCTACCCTCCTTATATACAGCCCAATCTTATACCCATCTCTCATGTTACATATAGCATGATCTAAGCGGAGAGTTGAGTAATACAGTCATATACATGGTAGCATGTACTTCATTAAGTTTATTATTATGTGCAGGGGTGTGGAATTTAATATTTAAATGACCTTTAATCAGGATAAGAGAAAATGGCCTCAAGCTGCACCAGGAGAGGTTCGGATTGAACATCAGGAAGAATTTGTTCATTGAAAGGGTTGTCAAAGCTGCCCAGGGAAGTGGTAGAGTCACCATCCCTGGAAGTGTTCAAGAAATAACTGGATATGGCAGTAAGTGCTACAGTTTAGCTAGCATGGTGTTGGTCAGCCAGAAGTTGGACTTGATGATCTCAGAGGTATTTTCCAACCTAAATGATTCTATGATTCTAAAAGTTACATTTTTAGCCATGGTGTCCTTCAAATTTCCAGTCATATAATTTTGTTCCATTCTGTGCTGTTCATCAGAGCCAAAACAGGACCATACACCACTCTATCCCCACATGACCTCCTCCTTCAGCCAACTCATCCTTTCTTGAGGTCAGCTATGGAGCTCTCCATCTGCAAAGATAATACAGAGGGTACACAGTGTAGGCCATAGATAGTAAGACTTAGCCCTTGCCTGGCTCTTTGGTCATCATCCTACAGGGCCCCAGAGCTGAGCAGAGTACTCCAGGTGGGGTATCACAAGAGTGAAGTAGAGCGGTCTGACTGCAACAGCAATTCATTTCTGTTGGAAGTACTTCCAATACACACTAGCATTGTGTTTGCCTTTCTTTCTGACTGCATCATATTGGCAGCTTATAACTGTTCTTTACTCAACAACACACGAAACTCTTACTCCTCACAAGTCATTTTCTACTGATCTTTCTCTTATGAGTCAATACAGGGTCAAACTCTTCATAATCCAAGTAGAAAAATATTATTTTTTTTCTAAAAATGTGGAGTAATTTTATTGAAGTGTTCGTCATAGCATGAGGTGCTAAGAAACTTTAGTTTGGGATGATTTACTGTGTTCTGAAAAGTGCTCTGAGGCTTTGCCATGCACAGAAAATGCTGAACAGTTGTGCCAATAAAAAGTCTATTGCATATCGCATCATTTGTATTATTAACTGTATATAATTTTTTGGATCTTTCTACATCTGAGTCAGCACCAAAAATATGAAGGCTATTCTGAAAAATATCCAGTTGAAACTAATAATGAATTAAAGGAATTTCAGAAGACTCTCTGAAAGTTTAATTCTCTGCAAGTAAAAGCTTAAAAGTAAATTCACAAAATTGTTTTGCCCTTACCATAGATCCTTCATCCTATCCTGTTCTTTCCCAGGATTGACATGAGACTTGTTAAAAACTGCATAGAATTGCCTTGGGTGTAAGTGTTGCAAAATTCTTCACCATAATGCAGAGAAAATGTGGTGTATTACTTCTTTCACACCAACAAACAACTTCTACAGTTGCATTTTTAATACCATAGCACTGAGAGGTCCCTTTGTCAAAGAAGAATGTCTGCAATATTTGTCTAGGTTTCAGCACCGCCCACAGTTAAAGAATCTTTCTTTAAACTAGAAATCCTATGCCAAAGAAAATGGCAGCACCTGACATTAGGCATAAACTTGATGTATTTTGACATTAGGCACAAAATTAGGCACAAAAAATAGATTTATTTTGCGAACAGAAAGTGAAATTTACATATTGAAACTTTTTGCATTTATCTTTGAAATGAGGACTGCTCTTATTTTTAGAATACATGATGTCTTCTGTTGCAGAAGACATTACGATGTTGCTTACCAGAATCTATCTATACTCACCAGCTTCTATCTCTCCATCAAATCAAAAAACCAAAATAAATTAATCTTAGGTAGCAAAATACAAACAGTTCCAGAAAGATACTTGTATGCATGTGACATGGGCATCTATATCTTACCAATAGATGACATTTTTTCACTGATAAAACCAGAGAGTTGGAGTGCCTTTAGAACTTCTTCTCATGGAACAGCATCGTGTGATTGCACTGATGAGGTCACACCTCAAGTACTGTGCCAAGTTCTGGGTGCCTCACTACAACAAAGACATTGAGGTGCTGGAGTGAACCCAGAGAAGGGCAATGGTGAAGGGTCTGGAGCACAAGTCCTATAAGGAGAGGTTGAGGGAGCTGGGGGTGTTTAACATGGAGAAGAGGAGGCTCTGAGGTGACCTTAATGATGTCTGCAACTCCCTGACAGGAGGTTGTAGCCAGGTGGGTGTCAGTCTCTGCTCCCAGGCAACTAGTTATGGGACAAGAGCCTCAAGCTGTGCCAAGGGAGATTCAGGTTGGACATCAGGAAAAATTTCTTCACAGAAAGGGTTGTTAAGCATTGCAATGTGCTGCCCAGAGAGACAGTGGATTCACCATCCTTGGAGGTATTTAAGTAGAGACTGAACATGGCACTTGGTGCCGTGGTCTACTTGACAAGGTGGTGTTAGTCAGAGATTGGACTCAACGTTCTTGGTGGTCTTTTCTGTGATTCTATGATTCTGTTTGTCAATTTCAAGCATTTAAAATAAAAAAAAAAATGAGGAAAAAAAAAGGAAAAAAGTCCAGATCATAAAAGCTGAATATGTCGGTTAAGAACAATAAGATTTAAATAAAAATACACATTGGGGGCTGTTTATTTACTTAGCGACGTTTGAACATGTAGTGTTCCTTTTTCGTGTTTTGCTCAATAGGCCAGTTTGTGGTGTATTGTTTATTGCTGTATGTATTTTTTGTAGTGAAAGATGATATTATGATGTATTCATTAGCTCCTTAAGAGAGATGTTAAACTGTGATAGCTGTCAAAATGGTGTGTAATTATCACTGACTTGAGAATATTTTATCCAATTTTGAGGAACATCTGTCATTTAGAGAAGATTTTTGAAAGTACAGTAGCAATTGTCTCTCAAACTTGTAGTGCCAGAATTAGAAAGACAAGTATGCATATATACCCACTAAGTAGCACACTGACACTGCTGTGGAATGCGATGTGGAACTAGAAGAGATGTACTTAGTGGCTCAATAAAATGCTAGGATTTTTCTCTTAATAGCAGTAAGGCTATCATGCATATGGGCAATTGACTCGGCATTAGAATAGATGACCTCAGCTACTGACACAGAATAATTATTTATGGAGACTAAAAGTCATGGCATTTAAGGAAGTAGAGAAGGTGAAACAAGCAGAGTGATCCAACACAATCCACAGTTACGAGCCTTCCTAACAGAAAAGCTAATCAACAGTACTGTTAAAACAGTAGTGAAGGAATGAAAAAGAACCATGTTGGAGTTCGGCTGCTTCAGGACAGACAGGAAACAATAACTCAAGAACGCCCTGTGCTATTTGTAGAAGGCAATGAGTCTTCCAGTTTCTGAGCTTCAGGCCTCTTGACATCTCAGCAGACCTTTGCTGCGTGGAAATGAATCCTAAATACTGGATTGCTATGGCTTCCAAGAGGCTCACATGCACCAGGACAAACCTGGAAATCTCCAGGAAATTATTCTTGGTGGTGGGAGCTACCAAAAAGTGCTTTTGCTACCACTGTCTGTCACAGAACACAGTGTGTGCCATGTTACTCCATGAATTTTAAGCAGCTATTTGAGATATTAATTTGGTGTATGAAGATTTAAATTGTTTATATTCTTGCTATAGAGAAGTTCCTCCTATCTTTTAGTTTATTTGAATTAACGTTGATATATGCCTGCTTATCTGACTGCTTTGTTTATTTTCATCCTCCTCCCCACCTTTTATGCAGTTTGACAAAAATCTTGGAATGGAAAACAATTCTAAACCAAAACTCACTTTCTTTTCATTCTGACAACAGAGGATGTTTGGGCCCATTTGTGAACCAGGAGATTTTTTTAAAATATCAGGTTTTGCTTGAATTACCAGGTATTTTGCCATATGGGATTGGGAATTTCCCAACTAGCTCCTTTTGTGAGATCTGGTGGTTTATATCTAGAACTGCTGAACTGCAGTGCTAGTGTAAACACAGAGAAACCATAATAAGTGACAGATTATAACCAGCTATTGCTAATCGTTAATAGAAGGGTTTTAGAACCAGACCCCTAGAACAAAAAGATTGACCAAGAACAGAATGTGTAACATGGTCAGTGATACCATAAAACACATACAAGTCTCTGAGCATATTTCACCAATATAAGGTCATCAAGACAGAGTCAGAATTCGGCTTTTTTCTTCTACATCTGCATGGGTTTGTAGGTATTTCAAGTCAAGAAGCTCACAATGAGCCAGCAGTGTGCACTAGCAGCCCAGAAAGCCAAATCTGCATCCAAAGGAGTGTGGGAAGCAGGTCAAAAGAGGTGACTCTTCCCCTCTACTCTGCTCTCATGAGACACCACCCAGAATACTGCACACAGTTCTGGTGTCCTCAACATAAGAAGGACATGGAACTGTTGAAGCAAGTCCAGAGGAGGCCACAAAGTTGATAAGAGGACTGGAGCATCTCCCCTATGAGGACAGGCTGAGGAAGATGGGGCTATTCAGACTGGAGAAGAAAATACTGTGTGGAGACCCCCACAGCCTTTCAGTATCTGAAGAGCCTACAAGGGAGCCAGAGAGAGACTCTTTATTAGGAACTGCAGTGATGGATTCAAATTGAAAGAGGGGAAATTAAGGCTAGGTATTAGGGAAACGTTTTTTCCTGTGAGAGTGGTGAGACATTGGAACAGGTTGCCCAGGGATGTGGTGGCTGCCTCGACACTGGCGGTGTTCAAGACCAGGCTGGATGAGGCCTTGAGCAACCTTCTTGAGTGAGGAAGTGTCCCTGCCCAGGGCAGGAGGTTGTGACTAGATGATCTGTTAGGTTCATTCCAACCCCTAAAATTCTATGATTCTATGATTCAGAAGCACACAAAGAAATGAGAACAACTGCCTTCCTGAATAATTATCACTCATCCTGGAATCACAGAATCATAGAAAATGGAAATGTTAAGTCATTTATATTTGCATAGATCTACTCTACTTTATAGAACAGGACCACCTTAGATTTAAAAATTGGCATTGTGGCAAGAACTACTTAAATACGGCAGCACACTCTTCTCCGAGACAAGTTACTGCATAGCACTGGTAGTCCAGGATATTCAAATCATACTGGGTACTGGCACTTTGCCAATACAATAACTATGTTAGTTGCAACACAACCACACATATGTTTTATGTGTTGTATGTAGCCAATTGGACAGGTGGTTGTATTTGTCTTACATGCAAAAATACTTGAAAGTAAAGACAATTCACTGCCTGTGCTTCTCTGAATCCTGCCTGAGGGACAGAACAAGGAATGGCGCACACGAAAGCCTTTTTTAGCCCTCACTCTTGAGCTCATTGACACTAACCAAGGAAAGGCACCGGGGAGATAGATGATGAAAGCTGTTCCCAGGCTCCTTCAAACCGATTTGGTTCAGTAACCACTTCAAAGGATGTGGTCAGGAGCACAGCTCTTGGTTTTACATCTGTGGAGCTGCATCTGTGAGGACTCTCCTCCTCATATTCACTCTCCACTCTGCCATACTGATGCATGTTGAAATTGGCTGCATGGCTTTTCACACGTGTATCTTGTACCATAGAGGCATGATTATGCCTTTTTTTTTTTAGGTACCAACTTTAGAATATTCTAACTGGCATTACATACAGCTCTCCAAACAGATACAGCCACTTGGGGCAAATCATTTAAAACTTGTAGTACTAGACATTTATAAGGGAATTCCCATCCATTACAATTAAGGGATGGGAACCACAATCTTCCAATAGCTCAGTGGGCTATATCTGGTTTTACACCATAAACTTCCAGTTGTCTGTAAACTTCTCCTTGTTCACATCTATCTTCTGCATTTAGAATAAAAACCCAATCATGAATCTTCAGGACATGCGAGACAGACTAAATCTCCTGCTGTGACTTCGCTCTGTCTGCAGGGTCTGTGTTGCACGCACACTGGATTTTCTTAGTCTCTGAAAGACCTGGATGCTTGAGGGTTGCAACTATTTCAAATTCAGCTGGAGCCTGATATAGCTCTTCAGTTAAATGCTAAGCATTTTTGTTGGTCTTTGGGAAGGGTGGGTCTGAGTATATCGACAGAGATGTGAAAGAATAAACTGAGCTTAATTTATAGAGCTGTATTTTGATGAGAGGCTGTAAGGATTCTATATTCCACCTTGTTTACATTAGTTAATTTCTAGGACATGGAGAGTAAAAAGTAAGGCCTGAGAGCACAGGATCATGCTCCACCTTCAGTTGCTGACAGTTTTTCCTGAGCAAGAGCAGCATGGCACAGTGCATAGTAACAGCAGATACTTGTGTGAGAGCTGGTCAGATTTCTGCATGCATAGACACTAACCAGAACTATTCACACAGAGTGTTTTATTGTCACTTTGCTTCATGGTAACAGCTGATACCAGTCAGCCCTTGCCCTCTTCTTTTTGGAAATTTCCCTCGAGTGCACGGAGTCTAATGCAATGGCCAAATACAGCTTAACTGTGTCTAACTCTGGTGTGGGTTAGTGACAATAATATTCAGGACATAAATATCCTAATTCTAGCTTAACCTTGGGCCACCAGACTGCATGACAAATATGCAGAGGACCAAATACGTGCCTGGAGGACTATAACTTAGAGCTGCCACAGTTGACAGGCATTCCCATTCAGAAGGCCCCTAGGGATTCACATATAACTATCACACCACCCCCTGAAATATTGCTGTCAAGGACTTACTCAATTTTAGGACCACTGATCTTTCTCAGGACAGTTGCATGTCTGTCTTTTTTTTCCCACCAGTCCTTGCCCTTTTAATTGCATAGTACTTAAAAGTGTCAGTATTGACAGACCTTTAAAAGTCACCTATGATTTGCAGCAGAACACAGGAGTTTTGCATAGGATTAATGACTTGAAAACTGTTAATCAATCTCATTAATAATTAGCTGGAAAGCAACCCTGATATCACTGCTTGATTCCAGCAGAAGAGAAATCATACTTATCTTTTTAGGAAGTTAGATAGAACTGCTGAGGAATGTACTTGACTCCGTAAATGTCTACAGTTCCATCTGAGAAGACATATCAGAAGTACACAGATATTTATGAAGGAGCCTAGAGTGTCTCTTTAGATTTAGAAATGGATCCGTTCTTTTACATCACCCATTTTATGCCACTAACTCACTCTCACTACATCTGCAGCTAAAAACCTGTAGCAGGGAGGAATATTCTGCGAATGCTGGAGACCAGGAACTGTTTTAGCTCTAGAAAACACAGCAGATGAGATACACTGAGTGAATATGGACAACATATGCAAACCAAACATTACAAATCAGACTAAATATAAATGGTGCTTAAGAAATGGCATAAACACACAGACTCTTCACAAGTACTTCTCTAATTCTGGAAACCCCACAAGGACATGCACAAAAAAACCTCCACACTGGATGATTATTAGGGAAAACTCATCTGTCAATGGATTTACATGAAAACATCATGTTTCATTGTCTCTGTTTTACAAACCTACACATTACTTCATCCCACTAATATCATTATAAGGTTGCATGGTATTGACCAAGGTTAAATAGCACTCACTTTATTTCATTCTACAAACTGAAGCCAATCAACATGTCTTGATATCACTACTCCAAATTCTCAATAGGACTGAATAATAAAGAAGAGGTAAATCAAAGCTAACTACTTTAGCTCCAGCCAGTCTGTCTCCACTCAGAGCATCCATTCAGCTGGGAAGTACATCAAAATTTATAGCACAGACATTTACCGCGAAAGGCTTTAACACTATGAGGAATCTTATACTCGTGTCTTGAAAGCCAATGATATGACACAGAGCCTATATTTGCACTGTCCTACAGGAGTGCTCAGTAGCTGGCTACAACAGCAAACAAAAGCGTTTATTAGCCTGTGAATGTTATTTCATCTGCGTGCACTGACGCTGGATTTGTTTAACTTGAAGCTGAAAACAGCAAAAGATTAGAAATAGTAAGAGCTCCAGCCTTTTTCTTCTACTTCTGACTGAGAGTACAGAACCTGAGAATACTGATACAGCTCTCCAACAGAAAGTTGGGCAACACAGCCCTTTTTCCAATGTCATAACTAAGTGACACAGAACAGAAATATTCTTGCAGAGGGAATATAGAGCAGATCTATTTTCCTAGACAGTGAAAATAATGCTCTTTCAAGTTCAAGAAAATAATCAAGATTGCAAACATTTGTACTGCTAAAAACTTCTTGCCTTAATTCACAACACTACCAGTGATGATATGAAAGAGATGAGCATCTGAATTACTTTCTTACTATAAAATGATGATCATCTTGTTTGAACAAACTCTCATAGCTTTTTAGAAAGACTCTTCAGTGGATCAGATACAGCAGATTTTTTCCTTTAATAGTTGCCCCTGTTTTCTCCTTCAACCAAAGGTCTCATTTCATTGTATATTCCTCATGAGAAACACGTGCGGCTAAAGCAATGCATAGGGTATCTGTGTTTCCCTGTGTGTTTGGACAAGTGGAAATCAGGTGAATTAGTCCCACACTATTTTTCCAGGTTGGGGTCCAGATGCATAAGGTAAATGCACAGTTGTTGGAGTGAGTGCCCTTTGCAACATCTGTATTGCTAACATTCCATATGATAAACCCTGAATCTCAGTAAAGGGGTGCCTATCTGGGACTTTCCCAGATCCTCATGCAAACAGGTGAACAACTTTGCATTAATGTATCAGGATCCTTCATGCATTCATGAGTAAATAGCTGTTCTTGTTGTTAAACCACAACATCAGCTCACAGCATGTTATGACGAGGATTGTATGATTTCACCTCAGAGAATCACAATAGTTTTCAGGTTTTTTGCTATTCTAGTCAAAATAAGATAATGTGACTGATTATATGACATAATTAGGGGAGGGTCTTCCAGTTGTAATTATATTCACCTAGCATTTCACCTGCTTCTTTAAAGGTTCAGCATTTAGATCTGTAAAACCCCTCCATGCTTTGTTGGGGCTTTTATTATAACTGATTTGGTAACCATTATTTATCCCTTTCCTCTTCCCATCCAGAACAGTTCAGCAGTTCAGTACCTCCTTACATTTTTTTTCTCTTGGTTTACTTAAGCAAACCTAAGAAAGAAAGTTTTATTTAGAACTTAAAGCAAATGAACCAGCTGGTAATGGTTAGAAAGCTTCAGCTTGAGGAACCATCCTTTCAAAAGCCACTTCTCTTCCTGCCCTACATTCACCCTGAATAACTCACCTTTTTCCTATTCTGGTGCCTTTGTCTTCTCTTGTGTTTGCTAATTGGTGGCCAATGGCTATGCATTCACTTTTCAGGAAGAAGGTTTTCTTAATCTGACATGACTAATGCATATTAGGGAGAAAAAAACAAGTGAAATGCGGAAACACAATACCATAAGGCAAGCTATGTGAAGTCAAGCATGGCCTGCACTACTAACCCTGACAAGTTTATCTTTTGATACAACTTCACTTCTTTGCTAGGGCAAGTGAGTGGGGGACTGTTTGCCATTCTGTTATAAAATTCCTAGAGCTGATCAAAGTAAGAATTGCCTTTCCGTTAGATGTTACAAAATTGGGAGAGAATATTCCGCGTTGTTCCAAAATGTCTTCAGAAGTTTCAATGCTTCTTTGAAAAGGGGAAATTCCGACCATATTTCATTTTGAAATCATGAGATTTCAATGCAGATTATTTCAAATCAAACTTCCAACAACACCAGAAGTATCCATAGCTCTTACGTGCCACTCTACTGGTCTGAAAACCCTCCTGGACTGCTGATTTCTAGGGCAGCACATTGCACGAGAGCTCCCAGGGCTGCCAGCCTATGAAAACTTAGGTCATGAACCCGAGGCTGTATTATAGGTGTATGCCAAGCATACAGCTGAGCAAACTGGCAAACACCTGATAGAAATTCATCTGGCAGGCAACCTTTGCAGCTCTCCTTGCAGGACAAGTTCCCAGTCAGCCCCCAGATTCCCAGGATAGTGTTTTCTTGTGAGCTGATCTCATGCTATTTATTTCATGTTTTTCGATAGGAAAAAAGATCAATGTAGACATTTATGAGCAGTTCTAGTAAAATTTGTTACATAAAATCAGGCATTATTCCCCTTTCTTTTTATCTCAGATTCCTTCGATTTTGTTTTGGGTGAATTAATTTTCATTTTAGGTAACCTATTAGATCCTGTTACCTGTCACATCCTTTAGTTCACAGCTTCTGTTAAGCTTGAGTTCTGAGTCAGGTCCTTCATATCACACCCCTTTGCCCAGTCTTTCCTGACCAATGTTCTTTCTCCTTGCTGATCTTCCAGACTAATTCTGCTGCTTCTTGAAAGTTCTACCATCCCTTCCTGTTATGAAGTAGTTTTTTATATTCTCTAGGAAAGGAACATTCACATACAGTGGTATGTTAGAGCAGCTATTTTTAAGCACACCTTGTTCAAGTAATGCTAAAAAGTACCGAGAGATACCTAAATAATAAAGATGTAGCTGCAGCTGACTACTGTGCACTGTAGTGTAGGACCACGCTCTGAACTAACAACACTAAAAGGCTGAGGCCCCTTGGAGCCCTCATAAACTATTTCTGGTTATCGACAGGTTGTCAGTGGTGTGTCCTGTCTTTCTAGGTCAATGTAGGATTTCTAGAAATCCTCACCTTATATCAGCAATCTCACCACATATGAGTCAAATTTTCCAGCACACCTCATACTTAACACATGTGAAACACCAAACACAGATTGCTGTCAGGTTCACAGGGTTGTTTTTTTTCATGTGAAGCATATTTTTAACTGAAAATTTTACCTTATGCTTGTTGAAACCCCTTCCTACTCTGAAATATATTCAAGGCCAGATGTGCATAGCTCCTATCATTTGTTGTGAATGACCTCTGAAAGGCAGTAATATTTGCTCAAAACAGACTCTTCCTCAGAGGGCACACCACATGCATCACTTCTGTGTTCTGAGAATACTAACTGGAGATATTTTCAAGAGTGTGTGATATTCTAGAGATTGTACTTCCAAGAAATGTGTGAGCCTTCACTCTCTGTGAAAGAATCTGGCTGCCCATATGTATTCATAACACATATACGTCAGAGCTCAAACACCTGCAACTCAGATACTTAATGTTTTTGGATAATCCCTTAATGAATCTGATTCCATAGGGTAAAGCTGAGCTACATTTAGTCCAACTTCCATATGCTGCCTGACAATAGTACTTCAAGAGAAACTCTTTTCACATGTCTTAGATCAACGCTGAGAAGCAGCTCCACAGGAATCCCTAAGATCAGAAGAATAATTTGGTGTCACCTTGAGAGCTGTCAAGCACAAAGGATGACCGAAATAGATACAGCTCTCTTCCAGCACATTATGGTTACCATATGTGATTAGGAAGTATAGCATAATATCCTAGGACAATGTCTATTGCAGCACAAGCAACAGAAACCTTTCCCACCAATATATTATTACAACTCATTAACTAATTTCTCAGCTGCAATTGCAACATTTGCAGATTCTCACTCCATGACTAATCAAACTTTTGCCTATGAAAACACAGATACTAATTAAAAGTGATTCTCTAGTTCATTTTCTACTGGAGCTGATTTTAATGCTATTATCTAATAATAGGATTTCAAATACAGTATAAGGATGACGAGCTAACTACATGTGGCAAGGTCTATTGCCAGGTCATGACCAGGGGGAAAGGTCTTTGGGCTACAGGCTGGAGAGACAAAGGTCAGCCAGCAAAGGTCATGGTCACCTATGGCTCGTTAGCCTCCTAGAAAGCAGCCTCCAGCAGAAGAAAAGGAGAAAAGGGGGAAGGCAATTCCTAGTGAAATTCAAAGGGTAAGGTTTGATCTTACACTGTAATTAAGGGTTTCTACAGATTTTTGTTTTTGTTTGTTTCATACTCATCCTAGACAAAAAATATGTTTAAACAGCATTCATTCATATCTTGCTGTGGCTTTCTAAGAACTCAGTGGAAAAGAACACAGAGAACTATTTTTCTGTACAGACAGGAAAATACATGGGATGTTGTAAGTTTTGGAACATTACTCTGCAATTTTAGTTTTCCAAGACTGCATGAAAGTGAACAAAAATATATTTACAGTTATGATTAAACAGATAGGGAGGTAATGTATAGCAATCATATCTTCAAGACTAGTTTGTTACAGAGGAGATTCTGCAGCTCTTCAAAGAATCAGACTTTATTTTCCACAAAGACTGAAGTTGCTAGAGGATTGCAACTAGATTTGGTGTGTAGGCTGAGTTCTGGGGGTGATTTCTTAAGAGAAGAATGGATGGAGACATTTCCTAAGAGGAGCAGATGAAGGAACTTGCAAAGATTTTAATTCCCTGACAGAATCTGATTAATTATCACCAACTTGCTTTTAGCTGGTGTGTAACACAGATATGTAGCAAGTCACATCATGCTATCATTGCAAGCAGGAGTCTGATATACTCCTTAGTGTGATGGTTGTAATACATCCAGCATCTTGGCAGCCTGTTTCAGCTAACTTTGTACCTGACTGGAGGACAGGCATATCATGCTTGTCATTCAACCATGCCACCAAGTAAATTAGAAGGGAACACTTTGATAAATGCGAGGGGTTGGTATCTTCCAGAAGCACAGCATAACTCCTGCCTGAGGTCTGTTGTAAGAACTGGAAGAGGGAAGAAAAGGAGCTGTCCCCATAAAAGTCTGTGTCCTGTCTTGACATGGGATTAAAACAGGGAGAGAGAGACATGAATTGAAAATTGTTCCCAACCGTGTTGGTACAGATGCAGTTGTAGAAAAATGTGTTATAACATTGTTGGAAATATGATTTTATTCCAGTACTACCTGGAATAGTTACGGCAGAACTAGTGTTCAACCTTATGAAAGACAAAACATCTTAAATATACAGCCTGCACCCACCTTCAGAAAATAAAGGCCCTTCTTACTCACTCCCTTTGGAACTCAGGCTGTTTTTCTGGCTTTAAATTACCTGTTGCTAAACAAAGACTTGAGAAAAACCTTCAGTGGCCATCTGAAGCTGTTTGCACGTGCTTCTGCAGACACATGAAACAAGATCAGAGCCTGCATACACAACAAGTTGGGGAACATAGATGAAAAAAAAGAACCAAAAGTATCTTACTGAGAGACAAGAAGAGGCTATGAATTATATGGGGTAGTGCCCAGCTGCCAGCCCTCAGAAATATAGAGATGTCTGTCTGCATACTGTGATCCTGGACAGCAGGGTAGTAGAGAAAGACTCACACGATTTATGTGAAACAAAAAATGAAAGACAAATTTTATTCAGGCAAGAAAACCTGATCTCCGTGTCCGACTTCAAAGGCATTAAGGGATTCTTATTTAAATATAAGACTGTTTGGTGAACTAATTGCTCACCCTTATAGGACAAACTGAGAGAAATATATTCAATCCTACAAGCAAGAACAGCTGAAGAAAAGGATAAAGGAATAATTCCTACCGGTGTTGAACAAAAGCAAAGGTAAGTAGGGGAAGAAGGAAGCAGCAGGAAACAGAGAAAGCAGGATGGAGATGTATATGGTGGTCCACAGTGTTTGAGGGGAAAAAAAATCACCTTGCTCTGTGGCACAGCTACCAACGGAGGAGAAAAGGAGCAGCATCTGCAAGGTCTGCCAGCCATTAACTGCCATATTCATGATTATAACACCTGACCAGCAATCCATTTGATTGTAGCTGGATTGGGAAACCAGCTACCATTGCTGCCAGCTGAGATAAGCAGCAGTATTTGTGTGGTGACTTGTGGCTGAGTACTGGTGAGGTGTGTTCTGAGGCCAGTGGGCAACTGCTGGCTGTTGATAGGAAACCCACAAAATGAGAAGTGTTGCTGCTCAGATACCATCATAGCTGGCACATAGGAAGTTTCTCTCTATGCTGAGCATCACAGCAGAACACCAAAACCTTTCATGGAGCAGGGTACTGATTTAGATTCTGAGCAGAATGCTGCCAAATAGCAAACTGAATTTTAGGAGGAATGACTAATGTCTTAGTTTTGGGAGATACACCTGAAGCCGGTTCCAGCTCTCTGTAGAGGTTTTCATGAAGGCACTTATAATTTGTATTCTTGAATACATTCTTGAATAAAACTGGAGATTGGTCCCAGGTTTTTACATCCATCTCAAGATGTCTGCTTGCCTATGCTGCATGCAATTAGCATTATCGCTTCAACAGCATCAAGGAAATTCCAGGTAGAGTAAGGTGCTGAACTTAACAAACCACTGAACGGAGCATGGAAGACAGTTGATAGCTCATGACAAAAGCACTGACTATGCAAAACCAAATGCTTTTGACCATTTGGAAGTGCCACTGGGTACACTGCTAGCTTGAAAAGCCTTGCCCCACAGCCCCAAATATGGATTTGTCACTTGGATGGCTGAAGTAACTGACAGCTGCACTAGGTTTGCATTCAACCATATAGAGGATGTCAAGATGTAATGATGTACACACTATCAGTGCTTATCACAGGTGTCTGCTGATGGTAGAGAAATAGAAATATACCTTTCTCCTTCAGGTTTGTTTTCTTATGAGGAGGTAGGGAGAAGGAGAAGGGAGCAGGAAAGAGTATCTTATGATTTAGTTGAAATTTCAGGATTAGGGTGTGGTTTTTGCTTCCTGAATTGTGTCGTGAGTTGGATACAGGAATCAACAATATAGAATAGACTGGACAACTTGGGTCATACTTCAAAGCAAGAAATTTTATTGTACTTGCAATTATGCTGACACAATCCCTCCACTTTGTCAGCTGAATCCCTTGCTGCAGACTGCATAAAAGGAAAGCATTAGAAAAAAATATGAGTCTTCTTGCATTAACAGGAGATGACTGAGGGGGAGAGAAATTTTTAGGACTGTTAATAATTTATATGTGACATGAAGTGAGGAAGAACACTGTATTCTATCTGTTTCCACCCAAACAAATCTCATGTTGTCATTCTGCTCCCTGCTAAAACAAATGCTAAGCATTACTAATGACCAATGAACTTCATTCCATTGCTCAGAGCATTTTTGAAACCCAGTTTTTGGTTACATCAAGAAGTGATGTTGCATTTCTTTCCAAAAAAAAAACAACAAAAAAACCCAAAAACCTCCAATGGTTTTTACCATGAGAACAGTCCAAATCCGGTCTAACTACTGCTACTATGAAGAAAAGAAAGCTAAAGAAGGTAAGTTGCTGATGAATAGTATTAATAAGTCACCAAGAAATTATAATGCTATGACTGGTTGTGATGCATCAGTCATGCTGCTTCTGGAACTCTGCATTAAGAATTACACAGTAAACAAGGAATAGTGAAGAGCTAACAGTACAGGGTTACTAAAGGTTTATTAACTTCTTTGACAGAAATAAAAATGAGTGAAATATTTGGAAGAAGGAGTAGAAAGAGTAGAGTTGGCTGAGAAGTGTGATAAGCAAAATGTATTTTGATGCTGACTTCATTTTACGATTGAAGATCAGTTCAAAACGTCATAGCATGAAAAGCAAAAAAAGTTGAAAGTTTCAAGTATACCTCCTTTTGGCTAGCTTTCAAAAATTTCTTGAAGTTGGGTAAATTATATTTGCCAAAATACCTTTACAATAAGAGAGTGAGAAAAGGAGGTGAAAACAGTATGAAGAGAAAACTTTAAACTAGGTCTTCTCTTGGTCAATGTATCTTTGGGCTTTGAAAGCTCAAGGCTCTCTTCCTTTTTTAGGCAATGAACATACTTGGCTGACAGTTCTACTGGAATATCTAAATGTGTTATGAAGAACTTTGGTTTTGATTATTTTAAAAAAATCATACTTCAGCTCAAGCCACTTACAGTTACAGTTCAAAAACCCCCAAGAATGTATAAAGGTTAATATCTGCACTGGATAAAAGTGGTACCTAAAAGGAAACTACCTAAGCACCTTACACCTGGACCTCATGTTGCTTAACTAGCATTGCCTCTGTCCAGGGACAGAGGAGTTGATGTGAATCTGCCTTGTGTCAACAAAGTAATTCACAAGTCATGCTGCTAGATGGATTCAATTATCTCCATGCAGTTTACAAAGAGTGTCTTTTTTGATTTTGACCAGGGGAAAGAAGATGTGCAAATACCAAAGTCAGCTGTATAAGGGTGGAAGTGTAATAACCAGCTTGAGGTAGGCTCTGTGCCTTAGTTACATGTGTGAAGTTTGCTTCAACACCCAGTTTAGATAACTTAGGCCCAGATACTCAGAGCTGGAAGTACTTCACACAGTTAGAGGTGAAGAGAATTTATCTAAGTATCTGCAATTTGGCTTTTCTGTTGAGATGCACACCCAGATTCATCCACTTAGCCGTGTACGTCCTATAGATTCAACCCCAAAGTTGTTCATGGTAACTGAATTTGATGTAGCTGTTCTTTAATTATCTATGGATAGGCAGGAAGATCAAGCTAATTTTGGACATTACCTCAGAACTGACTAAGCCAGGGACTCAAGCCATTCATTGTTACTTATTCAGTTGGGAAAGTTAAATACAATACAAAGTGTGCTAGATGGTCTCTATTTGTACTCTTTCCAACAGCAGTGGGATATTTGCCAATGACTTCAGTGGGTGGGGACTGCACCCTGAATCTCCATCCTCCAGATCCAAATTCTTCAGTTGCATTTATGAGCTCTATCTACAAATGAGGAGTCAGGTTCTTATTGACAGCTCTTTTTTTTTTTTCTCAAAATAATGGATATTATATTTTCTATCCACCATTCAGATTCATTTTCAAAGGGAAGACATATGCATCACACCTTGCAGATAATGAGAGCTGAATGGCCCTTTTTTTCAACACTAGAAGCATCCAGAACTACAAGATATTTGTTCTAGAACAGTTTAACTAATATGGGAGCAATTGTTTCTGCTGGCTGGTGCCACATAGGACAACTACACTGCTACAAAAATCACTGCATTTGAGAGACCCAAAGATTACCAACAGGTTTAGTATTGCTGAGGGAACTTCACTCCATCTGCATCAATTTGCTATTCTTTTAGTGATATGAGTAAGAGCTCAGTGATGGAAGACCTTTCAAAAGCCTGGATAGATTGACTTTCAAAAGTTATTTCAGCTAAGGTAGAAATCAATTTATTAAATGAAATGAAAGGAGTTCTTCTTTTGGAGCTTGCTATTCACTGATGAAAATGCTTCCAAATACTCTGATCCAGAAAAAAAAAAGAAAAGGGAATATGTTAAACAGGAGGTCACATTTGTGCCTTCGGGCGCTTAGGGTACGTGAGACAAAAATGATTCCTAGTACAGTGGCATAAGATGTGAGACTTCCTCACTGATTTATGTTGTGTCAAAACATGCCAATTCAACTAAAGCAAAATACTTCATTTGGGGTCCATTGTGTTTCTGCAGCTTTCTACTGTGAAAACTGGATTTTGTAGTAAGTGTCCTACTTGCTATTTAGAAAAAACCCCGCCATATTATAATGAAGCACTGTGACAACACTGAAATTAACAGAGTGACAAAAGCAACCCTCTGGGGTTTAAAAATTCATTCCACAACAAATCATATGATTTTTATCATATTTCATTCTACACTCTGATTCCCACCTCTCCTGATGAGCTGTGCTTCTGGCCTCTGGCCATCATATTTTCATTGGGCACGTTTCCAAACATCAGTGCATAAAAAGCCATCTTCTGGTTCATTGCTTAGTACATCTTGTCTTGTCATATGTTTCTTTAGTGAGTAAAACTCCATAAACTTACAGTTACCCAGTAGCAGACAGGAACAGGCAAGAGTCCACTTCAATTTGAAATGGTAATTCTTCACTAATTTTTTTTTTAGTGCCAGTAAATCACAGACATTTTTCAAACAAACTTTTTAAATAGGAACAGGCTTTTTTATAAGTAGTATTTATAGCATCTATTGAAACCTATTAAAGTCCCATTCCTCCACCTGACAAGCTCGATGGATTCACACATTCTACGTGTCCTGAAAACTGAACATATTTAGTAACAGCCTTCTGCTACAGACTGAAAATGGAAGCTCCTGGTGATGGGATCAAAGCCAGATGAAAAAAAATCTAAACAGAGAAGTATCTAATTAAGAAACAGTAGTAAATCTGAGGCAGAAATACAGTCAGCATTAGACTGAGATGTACAGTGCTCTGCAGTGGGAGCTGAGATTTGATGTCCTTCCATTGCTGGTAAGATAGGTCCTGGCTTTGAAGGAGAGATAAATTGTGTTGAACAACCCAGATTAGAGCAAACATCTACTTCTTATAAAGATCCACCCCTTTATGCACAAAGTCTGAGTGAACATTCATGGGACTTACTTTTTCCTGTATGCCCTGAAACCTGCCTGGCATGCGACCTACACGGTGGGGCACGTGAACATCTCACCACTCTCCCGGATCCAGAGGCTTCATTCTGCCTTACCTATGCCCTGCAACAGGATCACAAAGACCTGATGCAGTACAACCTATAATCACGTTTAGAAAAGCGAATCAAGTTGAGATCATTTGATATTTCTGACTTAAAACAGATGACTTAAAACAGACAAACAAAATCCAAACAAAACCCCAGCTTTGGCACAAATTTGGAACAGAAAAAAAAGTCCTCTATGAGGCAAAGAGAGGCCTTCTCATTGTCCAATGTTAGTGCATTAAAAAAATCTGTTTATCATTCAGACTATTATATCTGCAATTTGACCTCTTTTATTTCCCATTTCCAAAGCCATAAACCAACTTACAAGACTGAAGTAGCTGTGGGACGGCAATTAGCAAATGAGGAATACAGCAGTCCCTAAATGACAGTTTCTGTTCCATGATTGAAAGATCTGCATAGACTTAAGCGTAGATGCTTGACTAGGATAGGATATGTGAATTTCTTTCAGTTCTCTTTTACTAAAATACTTACAAAACTGGACATAGGGCAGCGAAAGCAGCATATGACACCCCACCTGAAATCTTGTAAAACTCTTTGGAGAAGTTGAAGTGTACTGTAGGAATTGTCTCACCCACGTGGCTCCAGAAGCACCTGCCAATAGGATTCCAAATGGTGTTTGCTAAAATGCAGAGCAATGCATGCTGTGAACAGAGAAAGTGTTTCACACCAGTACCTTATTCATGTGTACCAGTGGGTGGATCAACTGCTTAAAGTCAACAAGAAATGGTAAGAAAGGATCTATATCTGTACATGCCCACAGTTAGTGTTCATAAATACCCTTCTAAGTATTTCAGATGAGAGTATTTAAATTTATTTATAAACGTCATGTATTCTGGAATTTTATTAGTCTGCATTCCACTCCCAGGAACAAGTTCCAAAGAGCTCCAGGAATACAGAAAACATAAAGACTGCTGTTCTGGGACTGACTATGGGGGCTATGAAGTCATGCCACGGAGTGTGTGGTGTTACCCGCTGAAAGAGGATACAGTGTCAAGTACAGAAGAGAGCAATCAGAGGCATAAAGCACAAAAAGATATATGAAAACTGAAGCAAGTGTTAAAACTTGAGTCTGAATATGAGAGATACAAGCCACAAAAGTCAAGTAGCAAAAGTGAATGCTAAAAATTTAGGAAATGGCATTTGTGGCCACTAGTGTGTCTAATTCCAGTAAGAAGCTAAACATTCTGGCTGTTGCCTCTCTCACCTCCATGCTGAAATCCACCTAACAATTCAAGGACAAAGCACATCATTTTTCATGTACCTTGTAGACCTACTGGAAATATAAAAGTAAGAAATAATTATCTACAGTCTGTCCTCTGCCACATTTCCATGCCTGAGATTTTCTCTGAGCCAGCTGTAAAATTTCCATACCTGCATTTACTTCTTTCTCAGTGTATAGTCCATGGAGTAGAATGGTAGAATTCCTTACCCAACAAAGAAAAAATAACTGTTGCTCTTTTTGCTTAGCTCAAATTCTCAGGCTATAGCATTATTTTCTTTACTGTATTTGAAGGGCAGTGATATTTAGAAGGACAATCCATAGACCCATACCTACACTTCTTCAGGAGCTATGTAAGATTTGTCTCAGAATATCATTCCTCTGTACCTTACTACAACTGTTTCACTCTGAAACTGTCCTGAAGCCACTAATAGCCACCAGTGAGTCAAAGAACTGGAGTTCATGAAATCTGGATTCAAGAAATCTATTGATCTAGGCTATCTGCCACTTCAAGAGCTGTCTATAAGAAACCTGGCACTCAGAGGTATATAGAAAGTCTACACAAATTGAAATGCAACTGAGACTTCAGTGACATTCCAGTACTGCGTGCAGTTCTGCGCCACTCACTTCAGGAAGGACACTGAGGTGCTGGAGCAAGTCCAGAGAAGAGCATCAAAGCTGGTGAAGGGTCTGGAACACAAGTCCTGTGAGGAAAGGCTGGGGGAACTGGGGTTATTTCATCTGCAGAGAAGGAGGAGGCTCAGGGGTGACCTTATCACTCTCTGCAGCTGCCTGAAAGGAGGCTGTGGCCAGGTGGGGGATGAGTCTCTTCTCCAAAGCAAGTAGTGACAGGATGAGAGGACATTGCCTAAAGCTGCACCAGGAGAGGTTTAGGTTAAACATCAGGAAAAATTTCTTCACAAAGGGCGTGACTAGACACTGGAATGCACTGCCCAGGGAGGTGGTGAAGTCACCATCCCTGGAGGTGATTGAGGAGAGATTTGATGTGGCACTTAGTGCCATGGTCTAGTTGACATGGTGGTGTTAGGTCACAGGTTGGACTTGATGATCTCAGAGGTCTTTTCCAACCTGTGATTCAGTGACCCTATAGCCACCGTATGGAGCAACAGCACTGGAAAGAGGAGTAGGCTTCGCTTTTCAAGAGCATATCTGCCTGCAGAATGCTGTCTGGTGTTTGTCTACCACATCTATTAAGCAGCCAGAAAATTTGGCAGGATTTATGACAACTTCTACTGGCGTTTGTTGACTTCAAAATGAGTTCATGTTAGTTTGTTGTCCATTCAGAATAGCTGTCAGTTCTTGTTTACAGTTTCATCTTTTGTAGATACTTCACATGAGGATGCCTAGATTCCATAAGTAAAAGGTAGGCTAAATAAACTGAAATGAGTCTCTTATCTTGGGAGTGATATGTCCAGCACAGAATTCAGATCTGCTGCACAGTTTCATGTTATAGTATGAACCTGTCTTGAATTTACTTAGCTTCCAACATGCCAAATATCAATTCATCAATCACCTGTCACTTGCAAGGAATAACACATCCTGAACTAGGATTTGCACTGAAGAAAGAAGAAACAGGATCTCCACATCATGGAATTAATTTGTTGGCAATAGAGTGATATTGATCTGACTAATGAATTTCTGACTGAAAATTAGATTGTACTGTAATTTTAATTAATTGTACTTTTGCTTTTTCATCATTCAAAGAAAACTGTGTGATCACTGGAAAGTTGGCTACAACAATACAGTCAATGAAAATGGGATAGGAAAGGGATCTCAAGAGATTATCTGGGTCAATACTTTGCTTCGAAGTAGAAGAAACATGCTTTGATTGCTCATGTCAGATGTTTGTCTTTCATGTTCGGTAAAATGCATGGTGGGACTTCAGGGAGAATGGCAGAAAAAAATGTTCTTCTTAGATGCTGTCTAGGAACTGAATTGCACTACAAATTCTTCTCTTTGGAGATAACTATGAAGAGAAACATGAAGCTCATGTCTTAAGGCTAATTGTCCTGCCATGTTTTCTTTGGTCTTTTTTCTTTCCCACTCAAAATTATTCATTACTAAAGATGAGACCCAGTTTCTCCACTTCTTTGCACTTTTCTGAGAAAAGTTTATGTGATATTCACTACACAGATGGCTACAGAAATTGAAAGACAGAAAAAACAGGCCTTGAAAATTTAAGTTCAAAGGGGAAGAAGAAAGCCACAAGGCCCTTTTTTTCTGAATCTATTTGTGGAGAGGACAGGAAGGAAATAATAATTTTGTTAATTTCATCCTTTTCATTCAGAAGTTGAAGAGCTGTGTTAGCTATTGCTACATCCAGACTGACAGCAGCATGCTTTGTTGGTGGTGTGTTACTATCTCTAGGAAACTGTCCACTATTTTAGGTCTTCTGGTTCTTCTCTCTGGACTCAGAAGTAGGTTTCCTTCAGTGTTCTCCACACCCTACATTGTTTAAGCTCTAAAGTTCATCAATATATAAAAAAAACCCAAACTGCACCATGACTTCTGAAAACATTTTGAAGCCTTTTTAATTTATCCATGCACATACAAGGATCTAAAACTGGTCAAAAAAAATTGTGATGCCTTTAGTCAGAAAGCTAATATTCATCTGAGTTGCACTCCCACAGAATGCAAACAAAAGTTGTACTCAATTCTTCATCATCATGGGTTTTTATAGGTGTTCTTAATTGTTTGTACATCTAAAAGCCAACAAATATGTTTACTGCTCACCGAGTAAAATGCAGCATAGTAACAGCCTGATAGGTCACCTCTTACTATAGGGTTTTACCTCTAATTAGAAAACCAAGCATGTCATGATAAGCCCTCCTTGTCATATGACCAGATCAGCAGAGAACTTGCTAAGCTGCCTGTTTTTTGGAAATACAATACTTTCCATGAACTTTATTTCACCTGTGCTAACATTATTGGTGTCAAATAGCCAGCAAATGAGCTAATAAGGCACAGTTAACTGAGTTCCTTAAAAAATACGAAGAATACTGAAGCAAAGCTAACAACAAATATCTATAAAAGCTTAAAATTATATGTTCCGCCTCCCTTTCCTTCAGAGAGAAGGCATGGAAAGAATTGTGTTCAGACAGGGAAAAGGTTTGTGACATTTTCCATTGAAATATAAATACTAAGTAAAATCAGTCAGACAAAAGGTAATTTATTGCACATTACACATTTAAAATTATACTATTTGAAGAACTGCTGCTGCTTCCAGTAAGAGTGAAACCTTGCTACTTCTCTAGTACTCAGTGAAGCAGTGATAAAACTTTCAATGTGATATTTGATGCATGTCCAGCTAACACATTTGTGTTAGCACATCTATACATAGCAGCCTGTTAGCAGTTTAACACTATTCCAAATTACTGTGTGTCTCAATGAAGCAGTTTATTTTCAGTCTATGACTAAATAATTGGTACAGAAGTCAATGGAACCAGTTTAGACTTGATAAGAGCCTGGCTCAAAATTTCTTAGTCTTAGCTATTCTGGTAAGAAATCTATTCTCACCAATAAGTAGACTGAAAAAAACCCCCCTTACATCACACTGTGGCTATATTTAATCAGAAGCAGAAATAAGGTGCTTTGGCTTCCCAGCCAAAGATGTATCTTTAATGACATAATGACAGATTAAAGACAAGGATATCACGAAATGCTTTTATATAATCCAGCCTCTTAATATGGACACAGGATATTTAATTTCTGCCAATTTTTTTGCAGAGATAAGTGGGTAATTATTGACAGCCCATGCCAATACTATTTTTTAAATTGTCTTCCTTTCTGCAATGCATAGCCTCACAACATGATATAAGGTCTTTGGGACAAAAAAGGTAATAAGAGTACACCAAGAAGATGAAAGCGGTTTCTTCACAAAATTTTGTAGGAGTAACTGCTTACCTCAGCAACTGGATATTGCTGGGAGTAGACAAACCCAGGGACCACCTTTTTAAAGGGATTTGTAGCTTGCTTTTCTTTGAATAAATATAATTCACACCTTATCTGTCCATCTGTAGGATAATGCCCAAAGCTGATCCGTGCTTGATGTGCAAATGCTAGGTCTATCATTTGCATGCACAAGTGATATTCAGGGACCCATTTGCACTTACATATGTAGAAGATGACATTTGAAAAACTGGCTCCTAGAATCATTCCTTCTGTGAATGTTATGCAGCCATCTGTACAAAAGTAGCAACCAAATACTTTGTCATCAGCAGAGTATTAGCCTTTCAGATATGACTGGTTAAGAGGGGTGTTTTTGTCCAAACTTCATTTCAACAGAAAACTGTTTTTTCAACTAATACAATTTTTCAACACAATGCTAAATACACTGTTGGATTTAAGCTGAATCCTTCCTTTTCTCACCATTGCCAAATTTGATTGATCTGATAGATGCTAAGCATGCTCATGCCCTGGGATTTCAGTTTTTTCTATAGTGCTGTGATCAGGGATTCTTGCAATGCATCCTAGCAGCTCAGTGAGAGATGTGTGATCTCTTGAGGGACTGCAGCCTATGAAACTCTCAGTACCTCAGAAAACACCACAGCATTTGAGGGGGGGAAACCCAGCAAGTCTGTTTTTCTTGCCCCACTTCCAAAAGAATTCAAAAATCCTACATGTAAAGAAGTTTTGTTCTAGTCCATTCCAGTGAATTTGAAAATCCAGACTTGCCATATAATGGTGCATCATTCTTCCAGGTGGGAACTGTTCCAGGACAAAGGTCTTTTTTTCTTGGAGAAAGTTGTTATGCCAGATTGTCAAAAAGATTTCTTTGCATTAAGATCAATGTTAAGTCAGCTGCTCAAACCAGGTGCAGACTGGTCAGAGCTCTGTTTTCAATGAGGCATGTTGCCACTTGATCAATAGAGTGGATGGACAGAGTACGCAATGAGAGAGGCATGAAGGGCAAGACCTCAGATGATGAGAAGCACATATGGAATCTATGGGTCATGCACTATACAAAATGCTCAGTATGTTAAATCTATCAGGGGCAACACTGTTAAGACTCCACAGTATGCCCAGTTACAGATACTAAAATACACATGCTGCATGTTAGATTACATCTCACTCAAATAACCTAGACACAGGTGATGGCCAATGGGAGAACCCATAAAAGAGTCATGAAAACAAACATGTGGCAGTTTTCCAAAATCTGTTGAAATAGCAGACATGCCAGGACACGTGTTCTGCCTTCCCACACTGTGCCAGAGAAGTTAATTGGAAAAGTGGAAGTGACTTGTATTTGTCATATTAATCTGTGTAAATACTCATTCCATATTATCCTTTCTCAGCATTTTATATGAGACCAAGATCATGTGTACACATGTATACACAGATCAGAGACACGGATAGGATTTTTTTCAGCAAAATCTTCCAATCTTTTGCTGGGAAAAAGAAAAGTCTTTTAGATTTCATCTATATATTTAGAACCAATTTTGGTCTCAGTTATAAATAGCGCTATCTGTTGAACCAACCAGAATTTTACCCATGAATCAGAAAAAGCTAACACAACACCAACTTAGTCCTAAGGAAATGTTGCTGGAAGCCAATACCTTTCAGAAAGAAATGTTGCATTAGACTCTACTTGTGAAACCTCTATGAAGGGCCAAAGTGGCCAACAATGTCTGTGCTCCCTTTAGGAGGAGAGATTTGAAACTTGGCATTTTTTATTCCTCCTTTCCTTCCCATCTTGCCTGGTTCTTTACAGAGAACACGGAATACAGGAACAAAGCAATCTTATCCCACTCTGGCAATGCTTTATTCACCCATCCTACTTTCATAGCATTTGATACTTCCTGATGTGGTGAATTATTGCATTAGATGAAAGACAATAATAAATTAGAATCCAGAAGCCAGTGGACTTGGCATTTTCTTTTATATATATTTGAAAAATGTATTTTGGTGCCCAGACCTCAACTAGCAACTAGTCAGCAGTGCTTTGTTTTTGCTACCAGAAACCTTTGTAAGTCAGATTTTAGTGAAAAACGATGCCAGCTTCTACGAAGTATATGTTTAAAATCATTCCTCCCTCTTCAGGCTGACATCCATTTCCACAGAAACAGGTGGAAATGGACCATTAGCATCCATGAGCAATTTAAACTACTAGTGGTCAATTTTTGCCACTAAAAAAGAGGTCAAATTAGTGAAAATGGATGCTTTAAAATTACCCTTTAAAAAAAAAATCTTTTAATGTATTTTTCTGCTCTTGCCACACTGGGTCTTTGTGGAATGGAGTCACAAATCACTCAGAGCCAGCAGGGAAGCAGAGGAGGAGGAGGAGGAGAACTCCAGATCACATGCAACAGCTGGAAGGAAAAAGCAAAACAAAACGCAGATGAAACTTTGGAGTTTAAAGCCCCCAGAATTAAAATGCTGATTTAGAATTGCATTGTTTTTCAAACAGTGAATTTTTAATACCTTTTTTTTAGAAAAAGAAATTCTCAAGTCCTTTTAAAAACTGCAATGATCCTCTTCAGGAGTGCGCTTTCCTTGGAGAGAAGCAGCTATCTAGGTCACAGGGATATTTAGTTACTAATCATATATTCTAAGATAGCTTGTTTTACCAGTGCAGACTACCCCCAAAGACATGAAATAAGGAAGTCCAGAGTATCTTTTGCTATGTAATTGCAGAATGCTGAGCTGTAAGAATGCTAGACTTGAGGTCTCTTAAGATTACTGCTTAACAGCATGGTACAGATACTGAACCTCACATTTCTTTTATTGTGGTGAAGCTCCTTTGCCATTAATGACATTACTCCTGCTTTCTAAGCATGAGAAGCTTCCTTTGTGGGAAATCAGGGCAATCAAAACCAGTTTTGCAGTGGCTGCTTTCAAGCCTAAATGTGCATGTGCTGAGCTCTATTTGCACATTACATCAACCACAATATTCGACTGTCATATTTTGCTCTGGTGTCTTTGTGTGCAGTTGAAAATCTACCTGTTCTTCCTAGAGTTTGTACCCACTTCACAAGGCTTTAAAAGCTTCAACTAGAAGTCTGTGCTGCAGAAATCATACTTCTATTTCGAGATAGAGCAGCAGCATTTCTTCACAGCAGTTTGGATGCCTAGGGCTCAGTAGCTTCTCCTCTCTTTGGATGAGTTTCATTCCCCTCACAGATGGTTAAAGGATGAAAATTACATGCTTAGTATTTTTTTCAGGAATTCTGCCTGATTTCTACAGTGCATTGATATAAAGGTCAAATTCCATCAGCTTCTGCCAGAGAATTCTCTGAATTTTGTTCTTTTTTCCAGAACACCCAATTAAGCAGTACACTTGCCTTAAAAATCTTTTAACTTTGAGGGGTTTTGTAAGTTTCCTTTCTTCCAAAAGAAGTGCTGCCTTTGTAAACTTTTTGTTGATTTCTGTATTTAGCTCCATTATTTCAGCCTTTAGTCTTCAGCAATGGGTTGAGTACTTTCTTTCAGTCTCCAAAGCTCTCAGGAGCGAGAAAGAACATCATGTTCCTGTGGACTGCCCAGGACACATGCTGCACAGCTGTGCCAAATTTGCAGCTGACCAATTGGCCTACGCTGCAAGAAGAGTCATTTTCAAAATTTACAATCTTTTTTTTTTCTATTTTTTTTTAAATATGTGCCAGATAGGCCGATTCACTGTGAGAATTCTTTCATTTTATTGACGTTTAGAGAGTTGCCCAGTTCCCAGTGAAGTCAATGGATGTCCTTCCAGTCCTTAGAGCAGGACTTGGATGAATCTCTAAGCAGGCAAAACTGTTTCCCACCACCTATTTTGCTCGGAGCCATTCAAAATATCACCAAACTCCATTCTGTACCATTGTATAATGGCATTTATCCTGGAATGTGAAGGAATTCCATGATCTTCAAAGGTAGCTAGCAAAGTAAAGGGGGCAACTGACTTTAACAAATTCCCCAACATAAAACCTTTCTTGGAAATGGTAATACTAATAGCATTGTTGGTTTTGATATTTTTTCCAGAAATAATGTGCCTTTTGGAGTCCTAAGCCACCACTGAACATGGTGGCTTGTCTGGATGAAGGAAGTGCACAAACAAGCAAGTGTTAGGCATCTAATCTAAAATACTATGATGTGATTTCACCAGCAGAATTTTTAAAAGGGTAGAAGCAGGCACAACTCAACCATAAAATGTTTTGATTAGCATTTAATGTCTGAAACTATTTAGGATTGAATATTTCAGTTTACAGTGCATATAAACAGACTTATGAAAACCAGCACTTACAAAGACGAAATCATATGCTGGAAGAATCCAAACCCAGATGACATTTGAGCCTGAAGCCAACAATAGCAGCCACTCTGCAGTGTAAAATCAACAGGGCAGCAGCAACGTTCACATACATACTTGTATGTGTATGTTACCACACAAGCATAGAAAGGTGTATACTGTACATGCTCTGATGCCATTTTATGGTGTGTGCAAAAAAGAAAGAGCAACTGGACAGTTCAGGGCTTCTTGCTCCAATGGCTTACTTTGGGAGGAAATGGAAGAAAACAGAGCTAATAATTCCTCTCTCCTGTTCCTAGGAAAATTCCTGTCATCAACTTGAAGCAGCACAATAGCAGTATAGTATGTATAGTATGTATAGGGAAGAATTAAGTAGGCAAAGTAGTCTATTTGCTGAAATGGCTGGGATTTTCAGTACCCTGCTTTTCTCTCCCTGTCTCAGTGTCATCCTCCATCTCTGTAGTCATTATAAGGAAGGACATAGAAAAGACAGAAAATAAAATGATAAATTGCTACAGGAAAATAAGGGAATGTTCATCCCATAGAAGAGTTGGTGCACACAGCTTCTTCTCCTATACTTGCGGTGAAAGCTCGCAAACACTTCATACTTCCAGCACAGTTCACTCTCACAACTTCCTGGCATCTGAACTCAGGATTCCTAAATTCCTTGAACATGTTTCTGCATTATTTGGCATTTCCAGAAAGCTATTGGAGTAAGACTCCTGAAAACAAAAAGAGAGAGGAAGTTGCCTATTCTAAGCACAAAGGGCTGTGAGTTGTCAGAAGTGCATCTAAATTAGGGTGACATATCAAGAAAAGTGTTTAGTAGGGATGTCTACAGGAATATGAAATGCTACACCGAAAAGTGGGAGAACCACTTAAAATGCCATTGCTCAAGGCACTTGAGAATAGGTATACAGAACAATTTTGGTATGAAGACCATCAATTAGGAATATAATGGGTCATTTCCATCTCCACTTTCACTACAATCTAGCACAATTGAAAGTGCATTGTTCAAAAAAGGTACAGAATGTTTTTCTACAACTCTGTTAAGAGAAGGAAAATGCTATGAAATTAGTAAAGAGAAACACTGAATTTAAAGCCAAACAATTATGGAAGAAGTGAGGTGAGACTGCAAGAAGAAAGGAAGAACAGACTTTCCTCAAAAAAAACAGCAAGGAAAGAATAAAAATTTATGTGACTGCAAATGTCAACAGTTGATAGTTTTCTTACTAAACTGGTTTTAATTTTCAGTTGTATCATTTCCCAAAGAGAAAACAAAGTCAGTCACGGAAAGTTGATAAAATCATTGGTGGCAGGTTGACCCTGGTTGGATGCCAGGTGCCCACCAAAGCTGCTTTATCACTCCCCTCTACAACTGGACAGGGGAAAGAAAATACAACGAAGGGTTCATTAGTTGAGATAAGGACAGGGAAAGATCATAAACAGATTACTGTCACAGACAAAACAGACTCAACTTGGGGAAATTACTTGAATTTACTGGGGCAGCTGCTTCATCATGGTCCGCACCACAGGCTGCAGTGGAATCTCAGCTCCAGCATGTGAAGCACCTCTTCTCCCTCCTTCTCCACCAACCTCGGTGTCTGTGTAGTTGTTCCTCTCACATATTCTCACTCCTGGCTGCAATTATATTTGTGCAATAACTTTTTTTGCCTTCTTAAATCTGTTATCCCATAGGTGTTACTACAACCACTGATTGGCTCATCCTTGGCCAGCAGTGGGTCCATCCTGTAGCCACAGGCATTCGCTCCATTGGACATGGGGCAAGCTTCTAGCAGGTTCTCACAGAAGCCACCTTTATAGCCCCGCAGCTACCAAAACACGGCCATGCAAACCCAATACATTCCTCCCCTAAGGGCTAGTGATAAAGCAGTTTGGTGGACACCTGGCAATCAGCCAATGTCAACCCACCATATCATGCTACCTCAGATAGAAGAACGCCAGACTCAGTAAAAGCAGTAACTCAGGACACCAGGACAAGTTTCTTTCAAGACAGCCAAGAGTCAAACAAGGATGTGAAAACTATTTTTCTTTGCCTTTGCTTTCCTGAGTCTAAACAGACTCATCACTGTTCCTGCCCTTGCCCTGAGTGGCAAAAGAATACATCTATAATGAGAAGGACCTAGAAGTTACTTTTCATGAATCACTACATCTGGGGATCTGCAAATCTGGATTTTGTCACTATACTAGGAATGCGGAATGTGAAAAGAATGGAAATCTGCCTCAGCTACTGGAGTTAGTCCAGTGGCTAGCTAAGGCAGCAGTCATTGTTTATTTATACTGCAATATCATTCAGAAGGTTTGTGAGGACAGAAGTTTTATAATCTTAGGTGCGACGTTAGCACAAAGAAAGGCATCCTCTTCTTGGGACAGGAATTGTAAGATAAAATCACAGAATCATAAAATTTTAGGGGCTGGAATAGACCTTACAGAACATCTAGTCTCAACCCTCCCTGCCCTGGGCAGAGAAATCTCCCACCAGAAGAGATTGCTCAAGGCTTCATCCAACCTGGCTTTGAACACTGCCAGGATTGGGACATCCACTGCCTCCCTGGGCAACCTGGTGTCTCACCACCCTCATAGGAGAAAAACCTTTTCCTAATGTCTAGTCAAAATTTCCCCTCCTTCTATTTGAATCCATTACCCCTTGTCCTATCAGTGTAGTTCCTAACGAAGAGTTCCTCTCTGGCTCCCCTGTAGGCCCTTCCTATCCTGGAAGGTTGTTATGAGGTTTCCTCACAACCTTCGTTTCCCCAGGCTGAACAGCCTTAACTTCCTCAGCCTGTCTCCATAGGAGAGATGCTCCAGTACTCTCATCAACTTCATGGCCTCCTCTGGACTTGCTCCAACAGTTCCATGTACTTCTCACATTGAGAGCACCAGAACTGCCTGCAGTACTCCAGGTGGGGTCTCATGAGAGCAGAATAGGGAAAATGAGTGTCTTGATGATTTGGTAACCAGTGAGTTGAAAGACAAAAACAGGGAGAGAGAAGCTAGAGCACACACCAAAGACAGGGGCTGAGAAACAGGTCTTAAGCCACTACTTCTGCCTAAAACAATAATGACCACTTTGCTTAGACTGTCCATGGGCTTAGCAGCACATTTAGTCATTTCACCTCCTTGTCTCAACAAAAGAATGGCTCATACAGGGGGAGAACCTGATCATGAGAACAGCAGTCTGAAAGTGATGCAAGTAGTGTGGATGAGTGCCTGAGGTGCAAATCATGTCATCTTTCTTGTTTTTTGCTGGAAGCATTTCTTTACTGTTCCCTGCATTTCTTTACTGACCACTATAACATGAACAGTAGTACCAAAAGTCTTTGAGGTGAAGTACTTTGAAATAATTAGCCTCCGTATGATGTGATTCACTGGGTGAGTTTGGTAGTAGACCCAGTATCGATACATTTTGTTTATTTATTGGAAATACACGTGGGAGAGTAGTTCTGGACTCCACATCTGGCAAACAAGAGAGCTGAGACTGCTGGAGCTGACCAGGGCTGCATTCTCTATTCTGCCTACAACTACACCCATGAAAAGAGAGGCTGCATAAAAATATCCTTAGGGTATTGCACCAGGGAGTGCTAGTGGTGAGGGCACAACACTGATTTGCCCCTACAGTTACCAGGTCTGCACTTTCTGCTACACTGTGGATCTTTAAATGGAAGCATGAACCCAGCCGCAGGATAGAGGGAAATGGCCCTGGAATGCACCAAGGCAGCCATCTCCTCTGAAATCCTAACTGAAGTCAAGCTTATATTGGTCATTAAACCCTCTTTTTGAGAATATTCATTCAAAATTAACAAAATTGGTCTCTTAGCATATCTGTAACAACGGATTTTTTAATCCTACAACAGAAGCAATTAATGTTCAATTAATAAACAAATGGTTACGGGTCTGAAATAATACTCAGTTCCATAGGGGCTAACAATTTGCTAGGAAAGCAGCTGATAGAGATCTCAGATACAGCAGAGGAAATTGTTACTAGTTCCTTGCTCCCTTATTTTTACTTTCAACACTGCCTCAGATAATATTCATACATTGCCCACTGAAGAATTCCAGCTCTCTTTCCCAAAGATAAGCACTCTGACAGCCAAGATGTTCTCATAAAAGATTAAAATTCCTTCCCATATCAACAACAAATTAGTCATTCATTTTCACACTGTTGCACTCTGAATAAGAAAAATATAAATTATTAACTATTCTTATACTCCACTTACAAAAGCAACTATTTTAGTTAATTGCTAATTTGAGCATGGCCTATAAACAAATGAGAAATTGTACTGTAAATGTTAGCACTCAAGTATATAAAGTGGATTCTACCAGGAACAATATTAGATTTGTGGAATAATTCTTCATAGGAATGACTCTTAATACAAAAAAAGAGATTTGCTGAAGCCTTCATTTTTCTACATGGTAGCATAAAAATGGATCAAAGTGTTTAGGATACTATTTCTGTGTTATGTATAGCTTATAACTAAGACTGTATTTTGTTCCCCCTTATAGTGGAGAATATTTTTATTGGTAGATACAGGAATATGTTTACATGCACTTCTGATTATTTAGGAAACCTGTGTGGAAATTTAATGACAAAATCCAGTGAAGTCTTACCAACTGACTAGATGAATAATTATGCCAAGAATATTTAACACTTTAACGTCATAACATTCCAGAAAGGAAATCCTTTAAACAGATCTGTCTGCATTGTTTTACTAGCAATAAACTCAGACACATAAATAAACCAATGGCTTAAATAAACACATGCTGGTTCACCTCAAGTGTGGATTGACAAGGAGGCTTCAAAGGGGCTAAGCACAAGGACATGGGACTATGTGGTTTGGTTCCTGTGTGTGACTAGATATGACAATAGTTTTCCAAGGAGTAAAGTAACTTTCACACTAGTAAAGTAGGTCCTAAAATAATAAGGAACATTCAGTGGGATGTATTCCACCCGGAATTATCATGAAAGGTAGTGAACATATATAAATAAAATATCAGCCAGCAATTTTCTGGCATGACAGAGACCCGTACCTGCCTCCTGAAGCTTTAGTTTTATGAATTAAAAATTGTATTGAAACATTCAATCCATCCCAGGGAATGCTCTTTATCTTTCTTATGCATTAAACAATGTCCCATTGGACTGAGTTAGTGATCCATCACAGTACCCCACTGGGATCTTGTTGAGATCTTCCACAGATGAGAAGGCTCCAGCACACAAGTTGTGGCCAAAAAAGCTGGACAGAATGGACTGCAAGCACAGAACTGTATACTTTCTGCTGAGGCTACAGTAAAAATAAAAGCTGTTGAGACATCTGGACTGTTGAATTGGCAAAGCTGTATACCTTCTAACTGAGGAAGGCCTAAGTTCCATAGGCACATGTGGGAAGAAGGAAGTTGCACACTTACTCTGCCATTATAGATGAAGTGCAGGATGAAGTTAATATGCAAAGTGAGAACTCACTGGCCAAGGCTGTGCAGATTCCTAGCAGGTCTCTGGGCAATGCCCTAGTCTTTTCCAGTGTATCTGTGTGGTTTTTTATGCACTATGGAACAGAAGTCACTGCCAGTAGCTGGAGTCTAACTGCAGGAAAAGCCCCAGGACTCAGGCTCTTTGTCCTGAAAGTCCTCAGCTTGATCCTAAGCCTGACTGTCCACTCCTAGGAACAACTCTGAGGGCTACCATGCTTCACTGCCCTACCACACTGCACCACTGAATCAAGGTCACATGCACAAGACAACAGTGGGAGAATGAAGCTACTAACAGAATCAGCACTGCAACAGTACTGAGCTCAGAGTGAGTCACTGGTTGACCTAAGCCTTTCACCTACCTCTCACCATACAGCTCTCCAGAATGGGCCTTGTTTTGCAATGCCTATTCAAAGATAAGCACAGCTGGGGCTTGGATCCTATTCATGCATCTATCCACAGGATATAAGCCAACAAAAATTGAGAGCTATGGATCACATATGTTACTGTGAAGTCATCCCTGAAGCAAAATGACTGAAGAGATCTCTTCTTATTTGGAAATTGTAACGAAAGAGGTTTTCTCCTTTTTTATAATCATGCTGGCCAGATCATCAGCATAACCTATCTCAAGGAGGTGTCCTTTGACTGAGACAGCAAGGGAAACACACTGAACATCCTGCTGTCTTCATGGAAGGAGGGAGAACTCTTCAAGAAATACTGAGGCTTCAGAATAAATACCCTCATGGGAAGGGAAATCTATCTCAGAGTATGTCCTTGCCTCCCTTTGTTTTTTTCTTGCCAGGGCTCGCTAAGATTCCATGCAGTGCTGCTATGATATGAAATATAGCACTGTGTGGAAAACAAGCTCACCAGGCTGACTGGAATTTCTTCATTCCCATTTTAGCTTTTACACTACTGTATGGGATCCTGATACATAGATCAGGCATCTATTCAGCTGTCTCTGTTTCCACTACAAGTAGTGGAAGAAAATCAAGGTTGTATTGTATGATTCCAGAGATCATAATGCTCTTTTAAAAATCCAGAATAAGAGATACCGTCCAACTCAAAATAAGATAGGATTCCCAGCCCACAGCTAAGACAATCTGTGGACTGTAAGCTCCTTAACGTTTCTTTTGAATAAGAGCTATTTTTTCCAGTTCATTACTGCTTCACTGAAATGCTATTCTGAGCATTCTCTACAATATTTTGCGGACAGTTAGCAACCACACACACACAGAAAACACGTAGGGGAAACTTTCAGTGATTTACAACTGAGATACTTGACAGTGAATTCAACAGGCCTTGTGTTTTCCTGGCTCTCCTGACTGTCGCACCATGAGGCAGCACATGAAATACAATGCACACTGTTCACTCAGATCTTCTGTCTCTTTCTGCTGAAAGCTGAAATTCTTTCCAAGAACACCTGCTTACATATTTTTTCACAGGCGAATCTACCACACTTGCCCCTGCAGCTCAGTTTCCGTGTCAACAATATTAGCCACATTTTTGCTTTGCCGCTTCTTCCATTTTGCTGTTACTACAGGCAAATGAGAGATAGTTGTGGCTACACTAAAGCATGTAACTCACCCAACTTAGAGTTTCTCTGTGTGACATTTTAGTTGTGAATATCTGAAGGCCTCTCTGTTGAGTACTGTACAAGCATTGTGAGAAGGCAACATTTGGCCCTCCCTGAACCACCATTTTCAGCTTCCTGGCCTTCTAGCAAAAAAAATAGATTGTAGTCCTCAGGTGCTGCAGGACAATCTGAGACGGGATTTGCTTCCCACAGTCCAGGCCCTTGTCATTTAGTTCAGTTCTAGACAAGAATAGCTGCAGTTTCAGAACACATCATGCTGTTTTAATAGCACTTCCTCTCATCAGCTTCCAAGAAAATGTTTTGCTGTAGCAGCAGTTCCCC
>NW_008665215.1:0-7741 GCF_000695815.1 Acanthisitta chloris | reverse complement strand
CACGGCCTGTATATTTTGCATTGTTTTTCCTAAACTCAAGACATCAGCATCTTCTACTTCTTTCAAGACCTTCTGGAAGGACTCACAAAAGTCAGGGTTTTTTTGCTGTATCACATTCAAGACTTTTTATGTTGGCTACTGTCTCAATCCATTTCTGTACTGAGTCCTTCTAGTTCTTACATCTTCAAGGCTGCCACAAGATCCCTCTGAGATCTGGCTTATGATATGACACAGGCGATGAACTACAAGTTCCCCAAATTCCTTTACTTTAAAAAGCAATGCTTCAGGAAACAGGCCAGAGAGCAGTCCTGTCTCTTAAGAGGCTGGTGACCCTATCATAAGCTACAATTGCATCACATCAAGGGAGGTCTTTTCAGCACAAAGTTGCATGAATAAATTGCACATTGTAACACAGTTTCTGCTTCAGGCAGCCGGCACACTCAGACAAGGAGAGTGAGAGACACCAAACTCTGTTCCAGACAGCATACCTCACTTTCACCATGACCTGGGGGGGATTATTGTATCTTTGCACCACCCACTGATTTTTGTTTGCCATCTAAACCTATGCCTGTTCAAAAACAAATAAACAAACAAACCCACCCTCTACACCAGTAGCAAATACTGTTGGAGACTACATGGCTCTATTCTAGGTTCATATTCCTGTCTTGCAAAGCTTATTGAGGTGCTCCTTTTCCAAAATGCATTTTGTTTCCAAAGTCATAGAGAAGTGAAAATACTTATTCTCATATGAAACATGCACCAACAGTGTACAAATTGGTGGTAATGGGCAGATACTACCGTCCTTATCTTTGAACTTCCATTCTTTCCCTTAGACCCCAAAACCTTACTTTAAAACTGTGGTTTTTCTCCCCCCCTCCCCTTTTCTTTGTGGTTTAACAGATAAAGTCAGAATGGGAGGAGGTTTCACCACTTTTGCTGCATGTAAAAACATTAAATAATTCTGTTATTCTGAGGCTTACTGATAGTATGAAGATGACAACTGAACACCAAGGATAGCAATGTCTTTTTCTGCTAGTAACCGAGGGCTTCTCTATTTGGGTTTTTCAGTTTAGCAAATTCCTGATGCAATTGTCTTGATATGAACTCTTCAAGTTTTTACCTCCATTTCTTCCCCCAAATAACACTCTTTTTTCCCCTATTTTTTTTGCAAAAAAATTTAAAACAAATTTAAACAACTACTCTGTTCACATTAAAATGTATTAGCTCACATGCATTTGTCAAATCCTATTTTTATCTCATTAAAGAGGTGTCCTAGTAGAACATACCAAATAAATATTCCTATGGAAATGTAACATATAATATATTCATGCTACTACATTCCAAGTCAAAATAAAATCAATTCAAATTTTATAGAATCACAGACTCACAGAATAATTTAGGTTGTAAAGACCTCTGAGGGCCATTTAGTCCAGACTTTTTAATTTGCTCCAAGCATGGCTAGCTTCAAATCTAGGTCATGTAAACAAAAAAGGGTTCCAAACACTAATTGCTTGTATAATTGCTTGTTTTACACTGACATTCATGTAATAGTTTTGTAACATTTTTACAGTATCTTCTTGTAGTACAGCAACTATGTTGTTGCCATACCCTAGTCAGATGACAGGCACAATTAATGATCAATTATACGTGCATATGTGATGGCATGCATGTGCACTGAGGAGACACTGATGAACAGCCTGGCCTATAGCTGAAAGGTGGAACTGGAACTCTTCTACTTGCTATTCCTACCAAGGAAGAGGATTAGGTAGGAATAATAAAGGCAGTTTGCTGCCATGCACTTTCCCATGAAAAAGTGAACGGTAAAAGTTCACAGCCTTCTCAGCTAACTGAGATTTAAGGAAGCCTGACTTCTAAGGTGCAGCTCACAGCACCTATATTATAATTTTGAGCTTGCTAGAACGACAGCTGTCATGTCATGTGATAATATTTGCAATAAACAGGTGAAAGCCTTGGTGCTGTGCCCATAATTAGCAATAGAATACCATGATACACCTAATTAATCGCATTGCAAATTTGTCTGGAAGTTTAAAAAGATGACAGCTCTGGCCCTTCAGTTTAAACAGCAAAGATTCATTCATTTATTGCTGCAATAAAAAAAGAACTGCTTTTCTAGTCCAGGCAGCAAAAGGATACTGAATACACTTTTCTTCTGGCCCCAAATTCCTACTAGCTTCACAGGATGAGCCCTAATTTTGTACTTGCTTCCTACTGCTGTAATTGTTAGAGATGTCACTCTAGATGCATTTTATGTAGGAGCAACAGCACATGTTCCTGCCTGGCAGAATTTGGATTATTCACGCCCATATTGCAGTGAGTTTCACAGGCTCTACAAAAACACATCTAAATTGGCAAGCTTTCCAAGGCTTGGTCTTGCATCTTATCCACTTTGCAAGAGAAGTGAATGTGCCACCTATTAAGTATCCATATTGAGATGTACTGTGACAAGTGACTCCTCTGAATAATTGATTTAAGGGTCCAGGATATCTCAGACAATGGGTAACAAGATGTGACATCTTCCAGCTTGACGTTATTGGAAGAATCCAGGCAACTTATTCTATAAAAACTGATACACACTGACTAAATGGCCTCAACCTAAACTAAACTGCATCTACTTATCAGAATGAGTTCACTTCTGCAGGATGAAAATTTCTGAGTGTTCAAGTGACAGTGGCAAAAACTGCAAACAGCATCTTTAGGAAAACAGTCTAAGTAGAAGAACACATCTAGAAAATGGGCCCAGAAATTTAGATAGGTTATCACACATGAAGCTCTTATTACTCCTATGGTCTTATTCGGACAGTGCTGAGATGTCAGTATAGACGCCAGTGCACAAAAGATGCAGTGCCTGAGAAATCTTCCTGGTCACACTGCACCACTTGTCTATACAGAATACGTGCATGGCTGTCAAACCTAGACTCTCCTATCATTTAACATACAAGCACTGAAAGAGCAGAGGAGGAATTACTCATAGATTTCATAAAAAGCAGAATCCTTGTTTATGCAATTTTATATGGTTTGAAAGATAAACACAGATGTGGCATTTGCAGATATTATATTTATAACACTATTTTATCAATTATGCTGTGCTTCAGACATGGAAAAACATTGTATTTTTATTTTTTCTTCATTCTTACGGAATTTAAAAGGTTTCTTGACAAAATATAAGTTTTCAGACTTTCAGATTCAGCCAAAATTATGAGACTAGAGAAAAACAATTAAAAAATCAACTTTCAGATGACTAAAAGTAGTTTGGTTTGGGTTTTTTTAAGCAAAATGTTTTGAAGACTTTTCATGAACACAAAGCATTTTCTGACTGTGATTAGCTTGTTGCTAACAGATCATATTGAAGGGGTAAGGCCCTCTGTTTTTATAACTGCAGTCATCTGGCTTTCAGATATCAGGTGGGAGCAGAGGAGTGATTTTTGGGCCACTTTGCTTCTGGTGGGAAAATTTAAAGAAGAGAAAGTATAATTTCTTGAAGTTTGTGCCTCCTTCTGATAATCTGTGTATATGTCCACTTATGAATCCACAGAAGGCCTCCAGTGGCCATCTACTCCATCTCTCTGGCTGAGGCAGGACAAGCTGTGCCTTTGCCAGGCTGATGTTTGACTAGTCTTCCTAAAAACCTTTAGCGGTGGAGATTCCACCACTTTCTCAGTTGCCTTGAATCTTGAAGAATGGAAAACAGCCTCTGATGTCAAACGAGACATGAAATGATCGTATGCTGGAAATATCTGTGAAAGGAGATTTGTCTGATTAGTTAAGAAACCAACATTTATTGCTGATGTCAGAGTTTTGGCCAGATAGAAGTCATTCTATCCTTCCCGCAGAACTGAAATAAATTCAAATCAAATCACGCTGTGATGCCCAGCATGACTGGCATGCTGCTAATCAGCTTCCTTCCAGTTTTAACATGAGGGTTGTCAGGCATACTTCTCTGATTCTTAATGAGATAGCAAGCTTTGCTTCTTTCTTTCCTGAATTTCTCTGTTTTATTTTTAGCTCATTCTTTTCCTTTACATGCTAAAGTGCTTTTAAGAAGTGAAGGAACTTGCTTCTCATGCTACTGCTTTGTCTTCTGAAACACACTTAAAGCCACATTTTTGAACAGCAATGTTTTCTTTGCCCTAACTATGACAGGAAAACATCACCATTCAGAGTCTTTGATGCTTGTCTTTCTTGTGATCCATTTTATTTATTTTGCATTTAATTCATGTCTACAATAACTATGGACAGCTTTTCCTGTTGTTTTCCTGACTCCCCACTCCTTTGGGAATTTGACATGAGTCATTTAGCAATGTGTGCTAGTAGAACAGCATAGCTACACTGTATGAAATCATTTTCATCTTTGAGAGCAAAAAAAAGCATTGATTCCCTGTCAATTTCACCCTTCAAATCAGCTGGCTAAAAACCTCACTGCTGTAGGATGCTATGATATTTTGTCACAAATCACAGGACTCTCTTCTTAATTTAGTAAATGACATATGACATTAGTGTTCACCACATCTAAGGTATATTCCAATAAAACTCCTCTACACAGTCTCTTCCACCTTTGCCTGTGCTACCCCAGGAGATCAGATTCAGCACTGAAAAAATCATAGCATTGTTTAGGTTGTAAAAGACCTTTAAGATTATCAAGTGCGACAGCTAACATTGTCCGCTAATCTACGTATTTTACTTTACAAGTGGATTTGCCTTGACATCTTATAAGAAACAGAAGGAAATCTCCCTACTGAAAATGTGCCAGTAAAGAAGAAAAATGGAGTTTCCCAACTGAAGTGGAAGAGATCTTATACTCTGCGAACCCTGCTTCCCCCACAGATACTCTGATGAGGGAATACCTCCCTCTCAGTTTCCATACTTTAAATTTTCCTTTCTAAGATCAAACTGAACATTTTTTGCTAGGGGAAAGGGAACTTCCAGGATAGATCCTCTCCAGTGCTGTATGACCTTTACCACAGAAAGCTTACTCAGACATAAGATGCAAAGGCTCAAATCATCCAGCTGCTACTAGTACTGCACAAAAGACCTGCTCACTTTTTTATTGCATTCCCCTAAGCAGCCTCTGGCAGAGACGCTCAAAAGGTCTCCTGACAGATGGGGACTATACTTGTCTTAGCAAGAACAAGTGTGTTTGGCTTGTACCTTGATAATCCTATCCTCTCCCCATATTTCACCCTTCTGTCTTCTGCTTTCCATTGACTGTTGCCTTGACAATCCCTCCTGTTTACATGTTGCCTCAATAACTTAACCTTTCAGTTGGCCAAGAATATCCTTCTCAGCAAACCCAGACCTAATCAAACACATTTACATACATTAAGACCATTTTAAACATTACATGCAAAAGATTTATGCAGTCCTTAATACCTACTGAAACACAGCTGATAGAAGAAGGAAACCAGTTTTCAACTTGTGCTTCCTCCTCCTTGTCAAGCTTTACAGTACTGTACTGCTTTGCAATGTTCCCAGAGCAAATCTTACTGTACAAACTGCACCTACCAAGATTAGACATAGGAAATTATTCCTGGAGGCACTGAGACGGTTCTGAGGTCTGTGAGAAAAGGAACGTGAAGAAGTTGGAGTGACCTTGAGACAGAAGTCACAACAGGAGTGACACCAAAGCCAGCAAGGTGTGCAACAAGGTTACCTGCTGCTGTTGCCTACTTTCCTGCTTCTGGGTCCCTTTGTCACCTGGATTGACAGAGAAAGCAGCAAGTGAGGTGCTCAAGGTGAAAACAAAAGTCAGGTTCAGGAAGGAAAAGTGGTAAAAAAAGCAGAGACCAAAATATCTGCTCAGCTACTGCAAAGAGGAGGCAGGAAGTAGGTCCTGGAACCTACCCTGGAGACCTTTCCCTCCAGTGAGGAACACAGTGCCAGCTGGGAGAGAGCACAGCCATCAATTCTAACCCTGCATTTCACCTGTGGGACAAGTCTAGTCTCACCAGCTGGGAAACACTACTCCAGAGGTTTTTAGTTCCCTTAAATACCCATTGTTAGGCCAGTGCCCAGGACTGGCATTCCAACCGGCCAGTCTGTCTAATCCCCTCCAAAATCCATGCTGTTTTTGCCTTCAGCAATAGCAAATGCCAGAGACAGCAGTCTGGACAGAAGAAATGGAACATTCTTTCTTAATTCTGCTTCTGCCTGCGTTTTCAATCCCACACACACAAAAAAAGCGTATGAGACAAGAGCTGCCATTTCCCTCAAAAATTTTACTATTCAGTATTTAAATTACAGCAATGCTTTTGCTTGTGTACAAACAGCAGTCTCTATTCCAAAAGGAGTGCTCAGTTTAAAAGTCATTCGGTGTGTTTAGATTGCCAGATAGACTAATGAAGGCATTTTTACCATTTTCCATTGCAGGGACTGGATCCTGCAACTCCAAGGCTGCAGCCTCATAGTGCCCTTCACATCCCTGTGGGGCCAGATCCACACTCTCACCCCATAGGCCTTAGGAGCTGTCATCTTCTCTCATCCGCAGCTCTGAAACAAATTGAATCTTAATGAATCAATGCAGAAATAATTAATGGGTGTCAGAAGACAATCTTCCAGCGACTGGAAGCTTGCAAAGTAAGGAACAAAATGGGGAAACAAGTAAAATCCTATGCAAAGCGTAAGAGGACACAGAAGAGCATCTTTTAAATGAATGATGACTAATTAGAGATTCCCACTCTTCCTCCATACTCTGTACAATCAAAACTCTTGTTCTAGAGCTTTTCTTTCCAGAGAAATGCCTCCAAAAGCCCAAGGATTCCAAAACTGCGCTCACTGATCTATGTGGCATGCGGCAAAAACTAATTACACCTTGTTGTAGTAACACTGGTCCACTTTTTTTCTCCATTGTTCATGATCAGATCATAAGCTAATTCACTGTTTCAGAATGCCCAAATGCCAAACTAAAACAAGGCAGGCTCTTCCCGCTGCACAGCCAATGCATACTTCTCTTTTGATCATCAGAGCTCAGGCTGTCTTACTTTACCTGTCCTACAGTTTCTCACAAGGTATTTCAAGGCCTGATCCTTGCATTGTCTGTAGCAAACACTTTTGATGTTCTATGTTATCTCTCATTTGGCTACTTTTAAGCAGGCCAACCCGTGGCACTCATATTCACAGCACAGGTCTCAGTGAACCTTTACCTTGCTTCTTGCACAGCTGCCCTTAACGTTATTCATTTCCTGACAGCCTGGATGTGTCGTATCTTTGCTTTGACTACTTTCTCCCCTTTCACATCGACACCTACCATGACTGAGTCATAGCAACACATGTATGGATATTTATTATCTAAAGATAAACAGAGACCTGTCCAAACACAGTAGATACCTCTGCAGCACAACTGTCTTGCTGCAACCTCGAGGTGTTATGCCACACCCTCGTTTTGGCAGATCCACCAGAGGTGATGTGCTCCTTGGGGCAGGGAATATGTAATTTTGTGCCTTGCTGCATAAAGGCTCGCAAACTTGGGCACCAGTAATCAATGGTATCAACTGGTGATACAGACAGCTGCCACCTCCATGCAGTCTGGGGCTGCAGGGTGTGTGACCTGGGGCTCCCGATGGATGTAGCTCGGCTGGGAGGATCGTGGCCCATTGCCTAGTACTGCCAGGTGGCCCTGGGGGAGCCCCGACGACCCTGCCCTGGACCAGCCAGACACCCACTGCCCAAGGCACCGTGCAGGTCACCAGATGTTTTGTTCTGGGCACCAACATAACACATTACATCA